>NC_063065.1:15688853-15718853 GCF_018812025.1 Megalobrama amblycephala
CAAAAGGTCATTCGGTCCGTTAACCGTCCAAAGGCCAATACAGCCATTTCATTTGTGATTAAAATATCTTAAAATGTAATAAATGTATATATTTTTTATTCTGGCATGATTTTATAACATCATATATTAACATAGTGCAAAATGGTATTAAAATTATGTGTAGAAGTCGTTGCTTTGTTATGAGAAAGAATGTCATTGATTGATGTCATTTGGAGTAACCGATATAAAAGGACAATTTTGGATCAAGTCATGCGGTCAGTATCATGTGACAGGATGTGACATCATTCAGACACCTGCAAAGGACCAACTAACTCTCTTTTGACTGAAAAATTCATGTTTTCGCTTGAATCCCGAAACATCAGGTCATTTGGTACAACCGATATAAAACATGGAAAATGTTGTAATATTTTAAAAACTTGTACTAAATATAAAATGTTTGATTGTCCTTTAGCTTGCTCGCTAGTAAGCTTACTTGCTAGCTAGCTAGATGTCAGCCTGTTAACATTGTTCGAATATCGTCATTCGGTATAACCAAAAGTGTCATTTGGTAAAACTGAAATTTTGGACTTTTTTGATGACAAATTTTGTCCATCTTGTAAAAAATGACAAAAGCAGTGTTAATTGATTATAAAAACCGCATAATCTCATTGTTAACACTTAATCAAACTTCAAAATTAATTATATCTCCATTATGTTTTTTTTTTACACTTTAAAAACCTTATTCTCTGATTTTGAGATCTGTTCTCTTCATACTGAGGACAACTGAGGGACTCAAACACAACTATTAAAAAAGGTTCAAACATTCACTGATGCTCCAGAAGGAAACACGATACATTGAGAGTCGGGGGGTGAAAACTTTTGAACAAGATGAAGATGTCCAAATTTTTCTTATTTTGTTTAAATATAATTTTTTTTCATTTAGTACTGCCCTTCGGAAGCAACAGAAGATACTTTCATGTTTCCTGGAAGACAAATTAAATACAATTTACCTTGATATTTGAATTCCAAATGTTTTCACCCCTCGTCTCTTAATGCATCGTGTTTCCTTCTGGAGCATCAGTGAATGTTTCAACCTTTCTTAATAGTTGTGTTTGAATCCCTCAATTATCCTCAGTGTGAAAAAACGGATCTCAAAATCATTCAGTCACTGCTGTAAAGGGTTCAAATATGCAAAAGATGGTGGAAAACTGAAGAATCTGCAGGACCTGGAGGATTTTTCTGAAGAACAGAGCTCAGTTTAACTGCTCAGAACAAACAAGAGACTCATGAACAACCATCACAAAACATAAAAACAGTCATAGATCATCCAGGTAACCACACACAGTATTAAGAATCAGTGGTTCACATACTTATGAATGGGGTTATTTTAATAAATTCAGCTATTTTTTTGTCTTGTGGATTATATGTAAACATCTTTTATGTAAAATATCTTATTCAGGAGAGTACTAAATAAAAATAACATGCATTTTGTATTATCTCCTTTATTTTGTTAAAGTTAATCACATTCTGCAAGTGGTTCACATACTTTTTCTTGCAACTGTATAATCTTTAGCAAATATCAAAATGAGTATCCATTTTCTACTCTGAACATTATAAGACCTCTTAAACAATGTCACATAGCATTGCATGTGAACCAGTCCTGACATAATTCAGCAAATGAATTTAAAATGTTCAGCATTATCTATATTTGACTGCCCTAATTCTGGATTTATTTGCCTCAAAAATAGTCAATATAATGCATTAAAGCATGGCATGTGGCATATACAGAGCATCCATTGTTGGATTGACCTCTTGTCTTACATTTTGAGACCGTGTCTTTGATTTGCCGAGCTGGTCAGGTGTTGCGTTTGTCCCATGGGCGACTCATTCAAGCAGCAGGATGGTTGGCATGTGTCAGCTATTTTGGAAATGAAAAACAAGATGGCCTGTAATGAATACTGGCCCTATTCACTGAGGGAAATAAAGTGTGTAAGGTTCACTGCTCTCTTTATGATGTTTTGGAGACCCTCCATTCACGCTTGCTCATTTCTGATGGGAACCATGGCGAGCTTTTTGCCTTTTGGATAATAATTTGGAAAGTGCTGTGCGAATGCACAGTTTCAAGTGTCATTTCTCTGAAAAGCTTTGGTTAGAAGGCACATCCGAAATTGACACAACCGCCCTCACATAGACCAGAATCAGCTTCCATTGGCTGATTAGCCAAACCTGTTATTTCGAATTGCAAACTAGAGTCTATGTTTATCACTCCACTAACTGCTTGGTCGCCCTGAAGTCTATGTGAACTCTCAGAGATTCTCAGAGTGGAGATTTGTTTATTACCAGCTCCTAAGGGACAGTAAACTGTTTCTATTCTCCCCAAGTGCAGGATGGGTAAATAATCAAAATTTCATTTATATAATTTCCCTCATATTTCAAATGCTTTGGGGTTGTTTATAGCTCACAGATGTTTTTTTCCCAAACATAAACACTTATTCAGTTGTCTTAACTTTTAAGAGAATCATATTAATCACAGCTCACATACTTTATGATATCTCAGTACTTCAGTGGTTTCTGTTTGAAAGTGCTAGTGTAACCTTGAGAGGACCAGCTTGGTGTATTTTTAACTGTTAAATCAATATTGACCCTCTCCTGGTCGGCCATTACCGCGGTCTCGGCTCATCATTTTGATGGGGTGGGAAACACAGTCCTCTCCTCTCCCATCCCCCCCACATACTCTGCATTCCTCCAGAACAAATGCTCACTTGTTGCTTTAGTGTCTTAGATCAACAGTTGCTGGATGTTGGACACTTTGGACAAAAAGAACCGGCATAAAACATTGACATTGCTGCTGTCCTGTCCTGGTACAGTGACTTTACAGTCCATTATGATGATTGGAAATGTTTGGAGTCAAAGGGAAAAAATAGTTTGTCTTCATAATCCTTAATCAAAATGTACTGCTGTTGACACTTAGGCCACACGGGCTACGGGATGACCAACAGCTAAATAACATTTAGGGAGTTATTTTAAATTTTAGAACGAGTTTCAAGAGTTCCTGTAGTTTTAGCAGTAGAGCATGGTGCTAACAACACTGACATCTATCTAGAATGCAGGCCTTGATAAAAGAAATGCAAGAATTGATAAAATATATACCTTAAAGGTGCCCTAGATTCAAAATTTGAATTTACCTTGGCATAGTTGAATAACAAGAGTTCAGTACATGGAAAAGACATACATTGAGTTTCAAACTCCATTGCTTTCTCTTTCTTATGTAAATCTCATTTGTTTAAAAGACTTCCGGAACAGTCGGGGTGTACGCCCCAATATTTGCATATGCCAGCCCATGTTCCCAACATTATGAAAGGCATTAGACAAGGGCAGCCAGTAACGTCTGGATCTGCACAGGTGAATCAACAGACTAGGTAAGCAAGAACAACAGCGAAAATGGCAGATGGAGCAATAATGACTGACATGATTCATGATATCATGATATTTTTAGTGATATTTGTAAATTGTCTTTCTAAATGTTTCGTTAGCATGTTGCTAATGTACTGTTAAATGAGGTTAAAGTTACCATCGTTTCTTACTGAATTCACGGAGACAAGAGCCGTCGCTATTTTCATTTTTAAACACTTGCAGTCTGTATAATTCATAAACACAACTTAATTCTTTATAAATCTCTCCAACAGTGTAGCATTAGCCGTTAGCCACGGAGCACTATCAAACTCATTCAGAATCAAATATAAACATCCAAATAAATACTTTACTCACATAATTCGAAGCATGCATGCAGCATGCATGACGAACATCTTGTAAAGATCCATTTGAGGGTTATATTAGCTGTGTGAACTTTGTAAATGTGCTGTAATATAATCGAGAGCTGGTGTGGCAGGGAGCACGTGAATTAAAGGGGCGGCGCGCTGAAAAAAATCAGTGCATAGTTAATGATGCCCCAAAATAGGCAGTTAAAAAATGTATTTAAAAAAATCTATGGGGTATTTTGAGCTGAAACTTCACAGACACATTCAGGAGACACCTTAGACTTATATTACATCTTGTGAAAAAGCATTCTTGGGCACCTTTAAATGCAATGTAAGTCACTTTGGATAACAGTGTCTGTCTAATGCATTAATATAAAAATAAATATATTTATGTATTGTAAATTGAATTTAATATTTTTGTATTTCTTAATATTTATGAAGGATTTATTAAGATTTTGAATTAGCATTTATTTTAATATTTTCCTTTTTGTTTTTTATTTTAGTTGATAGTAATTTTGTTATGTGCTTTTTTATTATTTATTATTATTTTTTAATTTATATTTTTTTTATTTTTAGTAATTTAGTACTATTTTATTTATTATTTCATTTTTTTTAGTGAACTGAAATTTTTTACATTTTAGTTGTTTTTCATTTTCATTTTATTAGTTTTATTTTTTAAAAGTTAATATAATTACTTTTTATTTATACCATAAATTAAAATTATATACTAAACAATTTTTTTTATATATATATATATATATATATATATATATATATATATATATATATATATATATATATATATATATATATATATATATATATTTATTTTTTTTTTTTTTTCTTACTTTAATTTTTTTGGTATATTATGGCCCTTATTATTATTATTATTATTATTATTTGAATGTATAAAAAGAAGCCACTTAATTTCCAGTACTGGGCAAATTTTCTGAGATGGCCTGGAAAGGTCTCAAATTGTGGCTGTGGAGTTTGTGGAGGGTCCAAACTGCCCTCGCAGTGGGGTGCAGTCCGAGTCGATGAGTGGGATTAGACCCCTCTTCATCCCCAGTGGCACCACATTGTGTTCCAGCCTGCCGTGCATGGGGGGCTTCCTCTGATCGGCTAAAAGTGATTTTCTGGCCCTCATTGTGAGGCGATTTGGGGGCTGGTGACCCTCACCACTTGCCCTGTGAACGACAACCTTCAAACACAGGCATGATGGCCCACATGAACCATACATATGGGCTGCTTTGATCCCAAACAGATTTCAGATGTGTTTGGAGTATTGCTACAATAGCATAGCTCCTCTGTTTCAGAGAATTTGTTTATTTGTGCAGAGTCAGTGCTGACTAGTTGTACCACAGCTGGTTTTATGTCTGAGTCATGAGTGCTTTACATTTAAAGTTAGTCACCTTTGGATTTTAGTGTTTGGATACAAAAATCTTTCAGTATTCTCAAGGAGTCATTGGTGTCAGATGACTTAATTGCTTGGCTGAACAGTAAAAGGTGATCAAAATGGTCATTTTCACAGTATTCCTGTGGTAATGTGTAACTTGTTAGGTGCTGAGAACTTCTCACCAGGTGTTTCACAACACCCTCATTTGTCAGACGTCACTGTGAGTAATTCCTGGTGTCGCGCCAGGAATGTTTTTAGGATTACGGTTTCTTTCCCATGTGATACTACAGACTGTCTCTCAACTGGTACACTTATGTTGTGTTGATTTCAGTCATGGTATATAGATAACAATGAGAAACACAACTTCTCTTTGTCCCACTGTAAGTTTTATGGGAAAATGCACTAGCCCCTCTGAGAAAACCAATATGCTGTTTTAGAGATTTGAAATCATCCATTGTGAAATTCCAGCCTAAATTTAGCTGTCCCGTGTCATTTCAGTGGCTTGTTCTGGAATTTTAATGCAGCTGTGATCCAGCTGTACTTCTGGTAGATGATAGATCTCCTCTGATATGAGATGCTTGGTTGCAACCACCAGTCAGTTCTCTAATAAAGAGTTCCTTTAATGGCCACTTTGAAGATATTCTTGTTCAAAGGCAAAGTAAATGAGCTCATAAATGAGTCCAGATCATCTTTGAAGATCACATTACACTTTCTTGTTTCATCAGAAGTAGAGTTAGAGCTAGCAATCTTACTTAGAACCGGTACCAAATACTGTAACCAAATCATTTTCATGATGTCCGTTTATGAAAAGTCCTTTAATCCTTAAATATTTATTTAGTTAGTATGTATGTGTATATGTACTCGACTCTTGCATTGTCAATACAAGATCTTGACCAAAAATTGATGCACCTCTTGATGGAAATAAATTTTTGATGTTATTTCCATCAAGAGGTGCATCAATTTTTGGTGAAGATCCTGTACTTACAATGCAAGAGTCAAGCGCTCTGTAAAGTCAGTTAGGGTTAAAAGAGCTGTTCCTAAACATATAACATGCTAGAAACATAATAATCACTGCAGCAATAATGATCCAGTCATAGACTCTTAAGTATTTGCCTATTTAAATCCAAACAGCGACTTTTTCCCTTTTTGGCAGTGTGTGTGTATATATACACACACACACACTGTACTTTAAAGATGACCTACAATGCCCTTTTACAAAGTCTTGATTTTGTTTTTGGAGTCTTCTAGAATAGATTTTCATGCTTGAATGTTCAAACACACATTCTTTTTTACATATTTTACATTGTTGCAGCACCTCTCTTCCCAGTCTGTCAGTAACACTCTGTTTAGTTCCTGTTCTCTGATTGGTCAGCTGGATCAGTGTGTTGTGATTGGTCAGTGGCATATCCCTTACCATAACTACGTTAGATCTGGGTGGATATGACGACAACATGCTATTAACACAACTCAATCAGATCTCGCACTCTTTATTTGCTTATGCATTGGGCGGGAATTAATTAAATGAGGAATATTGTGACATGTTCGTCTCTGGAAGAAAACTCAAGACTATAATCGAGGGATTTCAGGGAGTTCAGAAACTGATGTAGAGAATATCTCCCTTTGGAGTGGACTATGTGCTTTGTAACTTTGCAGACCAGTTTCATGCTCAAACAACAACATTACACTAAAAAAAGCATAATAGAACCTCTTTAAATCATTAGTTCAGCTGTTTTTCTCCTTTTTCTCCCAGATTTCATTGCTTATCTGTAGCAGAGCCCATTCAGGAGGTGGGCATGGAGCAGAGATTACAGCCTTTAGGGAGAGCCGAATGTAGGGCAAGGTGACATTCATTCCATCCCTGAGCAAAACACAGAGAATAATAGATAAGACACAACTGTTAGATTTCAGGGCTGGCTGTACCAGTGTACATGTGTGGGCTGCGGATAGCTGTTTACTGCCTGGTCTGTGCTGATTTGTGACATTTTAACAGTTAGCCACCCTGAAACAAGATTAGTAGGCTGAATTTTTTTTTTTTTTTTTTTCTCCATTCTGGTCCTGAATTGAATTTTGAGGCCACTTGTTTCGCTCTTGTTTTTCAAGTTGAAGATTTATGGTGACGTTTTATTCTCAGACTGGATTTGTTTTAGGACAGAGTTCCTAATGAAATTATTTTATTTTATTTTATTTTATTTTTTTATTTTATTTTATTTTATTTTATTTTATTTTAGAGACCGAACTTACAGCCTTTGCCTGCCTCTATTGTTGGATTTTCTTCAACTATCCATCTCAAAATGAATAATTACTTATTCAAAAACACAATTTAAGGAATACAAATGCTAAAGTCATCACTACATTGTAATGTACCATATGAAATCTTTTGAATATCAGCAATTCATGTTGTAAATGTCAAAATGAAGCATTTTTGTGGTTTATAAATTTGCAGAAAAATGAACACTTGCTGAACACTTGAGGCATTCAGATTAATACAAAGTCCTAACATAAGGAGCTCTGGAATGAAGAAAGATTACAGCAGGAAGTAAAGTTTGGAGAGAACTGTAACCTAGTCAAACATAGGACACAAAGGAATGTTAAACAGTTGTCGAGAAACTGAAATGATAATGTTGGTCAATGGTAACAAGATACCACACCTGAGGATCCCAGTAGCTTTGTCTTTTATCTCCAAACCAACCTAGCAAATATGGTCTACAGATTAACCTTAATACTAGACAACCCCCAATCAAGACCACCGCTCTGGATTAGCAACTTGAATCCAAGACGGCAAATTCATCCTGTAGATTAGATTAAAGTGGCCCTCCGATTGCTACTGGATTAAAATAGTCTGGAAAGCGGTGGATTTTATGTGTCCCTCCAGTCTCCTTACCCTCAGTAAAGTCAGGAATGGATTAATCTCCTCCACTCCCACAAAAAAACACAAGGGGCTCTATAGCGTAGCCCTGCAAGACCAAATAGGCCAGTCAACTTGATCTGACTCAAATCCTGTTTTCGAGCAGTGGGTTCCTGGTACAAGATGAGTGGTTGAAGATTAATTGGCCCCTGTTTTGCATCTGAGGCCTGAGCCCTGGAAAGCCCATCAAAGAGACACAGCTTCATGTTGAGAGGGGAAACCCTGTCCGTGGCTTATCCTTGGCCGAGCAACAGCTGTCTGGTTTTTCTCACGGATTTTATGGACAATTGCACAACTGGTGTTAAAACAGAATGAAATGTATATGTGTTCCACAGAAGAAAGGAATGCATACAAATTTGATTTATGGGTGAACTATCCCTTTAAATGCTCAATGCACTCAATGCGTTTATGTTTATGTGCACAAATATAACATGTAATGGGAAGGTTACTATGTTACAATGATATATATTATAAATCATATGCCATTTTTAGAGGATGAAGCGAGTTTAGGTCTTGTTTGAATAGGATTTTTTTTGTCGGATTTCTGTAGATTATGGTAATTATGTGAAGCTTTTTGTGTGTTTTACTCTGCTTGACTTTTGATAAACCTTCATTTTTTTTGGTTCTCTACCTTCTGGATGTCAGGTCCGAGATGAGCTAGTCACAGTAATCTGTGCGAAGAGACTCTCTGTGTTCTGGTCAGCATTGCTCTGTGGGAGATTTTCAGTCGTGTTGAATGCAGCATAGCTGGAATGCTGGGGCTCAATTCTCTTCATAATCTTGGGGAACTGGAGGGAGTGGTGGCTGTCTTTTTTCACGCTCTCTGAGTGATCGACAGCTGTGTGGTCAAATGAAAGAAACAAGCACATTCCTGTCTCCATGCAGTCGTCTGATTTATATGCAGCAATACTTGCAATACTTAATGGAAGTGAAGATATTATTGCCAAAATGGATGTATTTAGCAAATAACGTTCGGTTTTTACAATCAGCTGTCCTTCAATCTCTCGTTAAGTGGTTGAAGAACATCTCAAAGTGGACTGTTTAAGGCTATTCAACAATCAGGGCACTTTTCTACCATGATTACTAATGGCACTTGATGAATAATGTGACCTTACCATGTCATTCAAGACAATGTTCATTTTTACACAGCTTTTTGTTTTAGTTATAGTTTTTGTCTTTTGACAAAAATATCCGTAAAATTTAGTTTACGCCCAAATTTTACTCTGACTAAAATAGCATCTAATTTAATTTTTTAATTTAAAGGTGCCCTAGAATTAAAAATTTAATTTATCTTGGCATAGTCGAATAACAAGAGTTCAGTACATGGAAATGACATACAGTGAGTCTCAAATTCCATTGTTTCCTCCTTCTTATATAAATCTTATTTGTTTAAAAGACCTCTGAAGAACAGGCGAATCTCAACATAACACCGACTGTTACGTAACAGTCGGGATCATTAATATGTACGCCCCCAATATTTGCATATGCCAGCTCATGTTCAAGGCATTAGACAAGGGGAGGACGTCTGGATGTGCACAGCAGAATCATCAGACTAGGTAAGCAAGCAAGGACAACAGCGAAAAATGGCAGATGGAGCAATAATAACTGACATGATCCATGATTACATGATATTTTTAGTGATATTTGTAAATTGTCTTTGTAAATGTTTTGTTAGCATGTTGCTAATGTACTGTTAAATGTGGTTAAAGTTACCATCGTTTCTTACTGTATTCACGGAGACAAGAGAGCCGTCGTTATTTTCATTATTAAACACTTGCAGTTTGTATAATTCATAAACACAACTTCATTCTTTATAAATCTCTCCAACAGTGTAGCATTAGCCGTTAGCCACGGATCACAGCCTCAAATTCATTCAGAATCAAATGTAAATATCCAAATAAATACAATACTCACATAATCCGATGTATGCATGCAGCATGCATGACGAACACTTTGTAAAGATCCATTTTGAGGGTTATATTAGCTGTGTGAACTTTGTTTATGCAATGATAGAGTCGAGGGCTCGGGAGGGGGCGGAGAACGTGAGCAATTAAAGGGGCCGCAGCCTGAATCGGCGCATTTCTAATTATGCCCCAGAATAGGCTGTTAAAAAAATTAATTAAACAAAATCTATGGGGTATTTTGAGCTGAAACTTCAGACACATTCAAGGGACACCTTAGACTTATATTACATCTTGTAAAAAAACGTTCGCTGGCACCTTTAATTCTGACTAGCTTGTTCAAGTGCTACTGCATTCGCATAATTTTAGGCAAACTTAAGTTGTAATATTACGTTTATGTTTGAGTATAATCTCATTTAGGATGCATCTGGATAAATAAATTTACCAAGCAGTTCAGTTTACCAGTGTTCAGCTTCAGCTCGTGCAGCTGAAGCGGGTCAATCAACGACAATATTGATTATGATTTGATTGTTTGAAACAATCACATTATTTAAAAATTTTCTTCTTTATAAAACATGCAAGCCTATAAAGTATGCACCTTTGACCATGAGCGTGGAAAAAATCAAGTCACTCGTGTGTATGTTTTATTTAAAATCGTTGATATGATCATGATGCATTTTTCGCCTCATCTTCGTTATTTTAGAAATAAAAAAATGGTCAATAATTTCATTGATGAGATTAAGACTTGATCTATTTAACACTTGCAAAGTATTTAATTTATGTTAGCGAATGTTCTACCTGCAGAGTCCCGTTTGACCTCCGAGGCATGTCTATGCGGGTATGTGTGTGCATACAAGAGGCTCTTTTAAACGTTGGCCCTTTGTGTGCAGTCATGGGAAAGAGTGGATGAAAGGTGGATCAGCAGGGTGTTTTGGGGCAGGGGGAGATGCTAAATGCAAAAAGGCCCCTTTACCATGGAGCATGTAATATCCTGATCCCGGGAGCTTCCCTGTCACTGGGGAGGACCTGGCCCACCTACTTCAACAGATAGTGCCTCAGGGTGGGCCGTAAGCACTGAGGAACGCATTAGACTGTCCACCCTGGCAGATCTGATCAAAAGGTCATGTTAAAGGCTAAGTAGTCTGATTTTTACCAAGTCTTTTGACTTTAAGACATAAAGGAGGAACGTAACCAAAGATGTTGATCACCAAATGACTCAGAGTTGATTGTAATGCTGTTGATCCCTGATCAGATGATGCAGACAATTATCATAATGAGTCTTCTTGATGGTCTTTGTGTTGACTTTTTTAGCAGGTGGTTGTTGTGGGACTCCAATTAAAATGAATTTTCAATGGTATAATAGCATGTTTTTTTTAATCCTTTGTGGAGCGGGGTTCACATTAAATACTATAAGCTCTTTATAATTTGATTGGGTCTCAGCGGGCTTAATTGTGACATGTTTAGTGATTTCACACTGGCCGTAGACCAAGAGGCCCTGCCATCCATCTCTCATATTCTAAAGCTTTATTATTACATTGTTCTCATGATTAGCCATGCATGATTGAGCAAGCTTGGGGTCGCAGGAAGATGAATATTCCAAAGGTTTATATATAAATACTGATACTGTAATTATAATTAGATTTTTTTGATTTTAAAATGTAATTGTGCATGCTTATTTAGATTTTATATATATATATATATTTAATTTATCAGTTCATATTGGTTGATACTGTTTTTTTTATTTCAATTTCAAAATGTAATTGTTTAATTTAATCATTTTTAAAGGTGCCCTAGAACACTATTTCACAAGATGTAATATAAGTCTCTGGTGTCCCCAGAATGTGTCTGTTAAGTTTCAGCTCAAAATACCCCATAGATTTTTTATTATTCCATGTTTTATATGCCTATTTTGGGGTGGGATTAAAAATGCTCTGATTTGGTGTGTGTACACCTTTAAATGCTCGTGCTCCCCGCCCCCAAGCTTGCGACTGCATTAAACATTGCATAAACAATACTGAAGTTCACAATAACTCTCAAAATGTATCTTTACAAACTGTTTGTGACGCAACATATCAGATCACGTAAGTATGGCAGATTGTGAATGTTTACATTTGATTCTGAATGAGTTTGATAATGCTGCGTGGCTAAAGCTACACTGTTGGAGAGATTTATAAAGAATGCAGATGCGTTTATTAATTATACAGACTACAAGCGTTTTCGGGTTAAAGATGAAAATAACGACATGGCTCTGATCTCCGTGAATACAGTAAGAAACAATGGTAACTTCAACCATATTTGACAGTACATTAGCAACATGCTAATGAAACATTTAGAAAGACAATTTACAAATGTCACTAAATATATCATGATATCATGTATCATGAACAGTTATTATCGCTCCATCTGCCATTTTCGCTATTGTCACTGCTTGCATGCTTCACAATACCTGCATAACTTCTGATGATTCGGCTGTGCAACTCCAGACGTTAACCCTTAAATGCATACCTCGGGTCTTTAGTGACCCGGGACGTCATTCACTACTGTCCTCCTCGTTCATTTTTTTAAAGTTAGACATCAACCTTCTTGGTATTCCTCAATTAATTCATTATAAAGAATATAACAAGAAAAAAAAATCATAAAATTATAAAGAAAGCCTATTTTTGTATTCATTTTTTGTAAAAATTGTATAGGGTCGCAAACGACCCGAGGTGTGTATGAGTGTACGTAAATTTTTTCTGCACAACAATAATTGAATCTTAGATGACGGAATAAGTGCAATTCACCTTTATTCCACAAGGTGGCAATGTCTGATACACAATGCTGAAGTGACGACTCACTCAGACAGAAAACAAAATAATAAGAAAAACATGAAATGGCTCAGCGATTTACTGCAGAGCAAGTACTAAATGCAATCAAATATGACTGTAACTGTTACTGGATGAATCTGATGAAGCTGTTAGCGATCGAAATATTGATTTTGAAGATGCTGAAAATTATATAGTTTTGAGAATATGTTTGAGATCGCAAATGGGCTCATATTCGTGACCTCAAACATAAATCTAGCCCATTATTTGCTGAATTTACTGGGAAATGAGCGCTGACGAGGACAGTGAGGATGGCAAAAAACATTGCTCAAACTGAGCCCTTTCAAGCTCCAAAAGGTAACAAAATATGATTTATTTTATTCTTCTGTAATTGTTACTTTAATATCAGAGGAGTTTTATATTATCGCGACAGGTAGAGATCCTTCCGTGTTAGATATAGATCCGGGTCGATAAAGACCCGAATATGTAAGAATGATTGGAGAAACAGTCATGCATTTAAGGGTTTATACTGGCTTGCCTTGAACATGGGCTGGTATATGGAAAAGTTGGGGGCGTACATATTAATGATCCCGACTGTTGCGTCACAGTCGGTGTTATGTTGAGATTCGCCTGTTTTTCCGTGGTGTTTTTCACGCACGAGATTTACATATGAAGGAGGAAACAATGGTGTTTGTCTCACGGTATGTCATTTCCATGTACTGAACTCTTATTATTCAACTATGCCAAGGTAAGTTCAATTTTAAATTCTAGGGCACCTTTAATACACTTAATAGTTTAATCACACTGTTTGTTAATCACACATCGACTTTTCAACAGATATTGGCCATAATGTGAAAGTAATGATCAGTAATAACCAAAATGTTAATATTAGTGCACTCATTGTACTCATTGATTGTTTGTTTTTACATTATTTATCATAGTTTTATGCTTTGGTTTAGCAGATTTTGAGGAACACTTCCTTCCCAGAAAGGAGCCTTGGCTGTTGTACTTATTTGGAAGACGTTATGTTTGTTTACATGTGTGGCCCCTCTTTTCCCAATCCTACACTTGATGAGGCGTCTCCATACAGGAATGCTGGGTTTCCATGACGCTAACTGGGTAAAAATGTGGCAATGTCTCTGAGAGTCCAGAGCAGGCTTGCAGGGTGGTTTTATTCCTAGAAACATGCTTCCCCCAGGTCTTAACCCAGGTGCACATATCTGGACCCAGGAAAAAGTTCCCGACTTCACCCTTCCTTCACTCTTCTGTTCCCTGTTTAGTCTCACAGTCCCATCTCTCGTTTCTGAAAGCCTCCCAGATTTATTGTTTCTATAAATGCCTCATGCTCCAGGCCCCAAAGAAGACATCCCTACTGTTTGCAAATGGCCCCCGGAGACAAAAGAAAGGTTCCCCCGATCAGAAAGGCTTGTCTTGTACTGCTGAAAGCTCGCTCTTGGTTAAACAAGGTTTCCCGTCATCACCGGTGAGGGGTCTTTTCCCTGCTATATCAATCTGTTGGTGAGTGATCGTGTTTGGCCCCGGTGAGAACAAACTCTGTGCTATTGTAACCATCCCAAACAGGGAACCACAGGGTTAAAATCATCAACTTCCCATCCTTCCCGCTGTTCCAGGGCTCAGTTGTGCTAATTGGTTGTTTTTTAGTATCGGCCCAAACGAGCAGGGAGCCATTTAAAGTGTTTGATGGCCCTGGGTCTTGTGGCCTCTATTCTCTCTGTTCAGCCATAGCGAGAAGAACTGAACCCCCCCGTCCTTTCGGGATGCGTGACCGTGTGTGCATGTGAATGGGAACGCTGTGTGGGGATGGGGCCTTGCTTTGTGTTTGTGTTATTGTCATTCAAAATGTAATGTCTTTAAAAGAGGGATTTTAATTTGACCCCCACCAATTAAGAGATTTAGGCTCGGGTTGGTTGGCGGTCACCTTTGACCCACCTGCTTATTATACTCGGCGTCTTCACATCATGGTGCGAAATCCTCTTGCACTCCTTCTGTTTCTCCGTGTATCTCCCAGTCCGCTCTCATTCTCTATTTACGAGATTGTTTCTCTTGATAGTAACGTAGATCATTGTTGCCGATCTGATTGAGAATTTCTAATTGTTCTTGGTCTTATGTTTTCCAAGTGAAACGCAAACTTAATATAGCAGAACTTTAAGAATAGTATGGCAGTTGCAGCATTGTAGTGATTAAGATTAAAGGTGCCCTCGAATGAAAAATTGAATTTATCTTGGCATAGTCAAATAACAAGAGTTCAGTACATGGAAATGACATGCAGTGAGTCTCAAACTCCATTGTTTCCTCCTTATATAAATCTCATTTGTTTAAGAGACCTCCGAAGAACAGGCGAATCTCAACATAACACCGACTGTTACGTAACAGTCGGGGTGTACGCCCCAATATTTGCATATGCCAGCCCAGTTCCCAACATTATGAAAGGCATTAGACAAGGGCAGCCAGTAATGTCTGGATGTGCACAGCTGAATCATCAGACTAGGTAAGCAAGCAAGAACAATAGCGAAAAATGGCAGATGAAGCAATAATAACTGACATGATCCATGATATCATGATATTTTTAGTGATATTTGTAAATTGTCTTTCTAAATGTTTTGTTAGCATGTTGCTAATGTACTGTTAAATGTGGTTAAAGTTACCATCGTTTCTTACTGTATTCACGGAGACAAGAGTCGTCGCTATTTTAATTTTAAACACTTGCAGTCTGTATAATGCATAAACACAACTTCATTCTTTATAAATCTCTCCAACAGTGTAGCATTAGCCGTTAGCCACGGAGCACAGCCTCAAATTCATTCAGAATCAAATGTAAACAATATAACAGTATACAATACTCACATAATCCGACGCATACATGCCGCATGCATGACAAACACTTTGTAAAGATCCATTTGAGGGTTATATTAGCTGTGTAAACTTTTGTTTATGCACTGTTCAAGGCAAGCGCGAGCTCCGTGGGAGTGGAGCACGAGAATTAAAGGGCCAGTAGCCCTGAATCGGCTCATTTATAATGATGCCCCAAAATAGGCAGTTAAAAAAATGAATAAAAAAAAAAATCTATTGGGTATTTTGAGCTGAAACTTCATAGACACATTCAGGGGACACCTTAGACTTATATTACATCTTTTTAAAAAAAGTTCTAGGGCACCTTTAAAATTATACTTAGTCAGCTAGTTAGTCCCATTCTTACAGTTGCTTGAAAACGTATGGGAACCACTTGTAGAATCTGTGAAAATGTGAATAATTTGAACAAAATAAGAGAGATCATACAAAATTCATGTTGTTTTTTATTTAGTACTGTCCTGAGTAAGATATTTTACATAACAGATGTGTACATATAGTCCACAAGACAAAAAAAAATAGCTGAATTTATTGAAATAACCCCGTTCAAAAGTTTGTGAACCCTTCATTCTTAATACTGTGTGTGGTTACCTGGATGATCTACGATTGTTTGTTTTGTGATGGTTGTTCATGAGTCCCTTGTTTGTCCTGAACATTTAAACTGCCCAATGTTCTTCAGAAAAATCCTCCAGGTCCTGCAGATTCTTTGGTTTTCAAGGATTTTTTGCATATTTGAACCCTTTCCAGCAGTGACTGTATGATTTTGAGATCCATCTTTCCACACTGAGAACAATTAAGGGACTCAAACACAACTATTAAAAAAGGTTCAAACATTCACTGATGCTCCAGAAGGAAACACGGAAGACAAATTAAGTACAATTTACCTCAGTCTTCAAATTCAAAAAGTTTTCACCCCTTGTGTTTAAAATTCCTTGAATGTGTTAAATTGGTGTGTTAAATTTTTTGTTAAGGAAACATGATGCATTAAGAGCCGAGGGGTGAAAACTTTTTGAATTTGAAGATCAAGGTAAATTGTACTTAATTTTTCTTCTGGGAAACATGCAAGTATCTTCTGTTGCTTCCGATGGGCAGTACTAAATGAAAAAAAATTATATTTCAACAAAATAAGAAAAATGTGGACATCTTCATCCTGTTCAAAAGTTTTCACCCCCCAGATCTTATTGCATCGAGTTTCCTTCTGGAGCATCAGTGAATGTTTGAACCTTTTTTAATAGTTGTGTTTGAGTCCCTCAGTTGTCCTCAGCATGAAAATATGAATCTCAATCATACAGTCACTGCTGGAAAGGGTTCAAATATGCAGAAGATGCTGGAAAACCGAAGAATCTGCAGGACCTGGAGGATTTTTCTGAAGAACAGAGCTCAGTTTAACTGCTCAGGACAAACAAGAGATTCATGAACAACCATCACAAAACAAAAAAACAGTCGTGGATCATCAGGTAACCACACACAGTATCAAGAATCAAGGGTTCCCAAACTTTTGAATGGGTTTATTTTAATAAATTCAGCTATTTTTTTGTCTTGTGGACTATATGTAAACATCTTTTATGTAAAATATCTTACTCAGGAGAGTACTAAACAAAAAATAACATGCATTTTGTATGATCTCTCTTGTTTTGTTAAAAATTTTCACATTTTCACAGATTCTGAAAGGGGTTCCCAAACTTTCGATCCCCACTGTACCTGCTATAACTCCTCAGATACAAACGTAAAACAATCTTTATAGGAGCTGTTCCTCTTGAGTCATTCAAGGCCTCATTGACTCATTGAACTGTAGATGATTTAACTTGGAAAGCATGGTGACTTCACAATCACCTAGAGCAACCTCTCTCCCACAGCTAAGAGTAAGATATTCAGTTGTAGAGGCTTACAGGAACACATCCTGCACACTCCCACATGCAATAACCTCATCTGATGTGTAATAGCGCTCGTGGCGAGGGGTCTCTGGTTCAGAAGTGCAGGGTTGGCCTCTTTGGAACAGGAGGGGAGCTGGTGAAGATTGGCTGCAGAAGATTGAAACAAAAGCTTGGTTCAGTTCTCATAAGAGAGCACCGGGTTATCTCATCAGGAAGTGGTTTTACATGACACTTGATGAAGATAAATGAGTGCTAAAGCAACAGGACAGTGGCAGACCTGCTGTTCACGCTGGTAAGGGCAGCAGGGGTGAACATCAATGTAGATATGTCATTCTATGAGCTTGGCATATTGACTCATGCGGTGGGTAGTCATTGAACACAGGGGTTTTCTAACATTTAGACCACAAAAATGATGATCCACTGGCAAAGAACTCTAAACATATAAAGGTAGCTATATAATGAATGTTAACATTTTATTTTATTTTATAAAACCCACAATCCCAAAATTAAAAAGGCCTGATTTAGCTTTTATTCAAAGTAACATTTACAGCAATCCCAATCACTGTTCAAGGGCACTGTGGTGATATTTATGGATCGCCCCTTGTATAATTATAACTTTCGACCTTCCGGTTATCATTCACCATATCAGGGCATGTGGGTACACCTGCATAGGAAGCCTACTGGGATTTACACATTAACCAAAAATATAGACAGTATTTTTTTTAACACCACTTAGTGCATCACCTTCAAGGTTCATATTTATGAGGAACTGAGGAACACACTGATTTCTATAATTACACATGATTTAGAAAATGAAACGCACAGGAGGAGATTTTTTTTTTTGTAATTTACACTTTATGCTCATTTTTATTTATTATATTAATGTTTATTGTTTAATCTTTCATACTTTATATGATCGTGTTGTGATGTCTTAAAGGTGCCCTAGAATCAAAAATTGAATTTACCTTGGCATAGTTAAATAACACGAGTTCAGTACATGGAAAAGACATACAGTGAGTCTCAAACTCCATTGTTTCCTCCTTCTTATATAAATCTCATTTGTTTAAAAGACCTCAGAAGAACAGGCGAATCTCAACATAACACAGACTGTTACGTAACAGTCGGGGTGTACGCCCCCAATATTTGCATATGCCAGCCCATGATCGAGGCATTACACAAGGGCAGCCAGTATTAAAGTCTGGATGTGCACAGCAGAATCAACAGACTAGGTAAGCAAGCAAGGACAACAGTGAAAAATGGCAGATGGAGCAATAATAACTGACATGATATCATGATATTTTTAGTGATATTTGTAAATTGTCTTTCTAAATGTTTCGTTAGCATGTTGCTAATGTACTGTTAAATGTGGTTAAAGTTACCATCATTTCTTACTGTATTCACGGAGACAAGAGCCGTCGTCACCTTTAATTGACTTGTAGCATACAAACAATTATATTAGTTTTTAGCATGTTGTAATTTTCTTTAAAAAAAATCATGTAGATTTAGATTATCGGCCATTTATTGACCACATCATGAAAAAAAAATTATAGCCTAATGATAAAATTGTTTTCCTATAACTTCCCTTGTGTAACTGTAATGTGGTCAGACTGCGTTAGCCATTCTAAGGCCAGAGAGCAGCAGTCATTTCCATGGTAGTCACCATCCACGGCAGCATTAGTTCCACCGCAGGCTCTTTTTGTTGCTTTTCGGAAAAGAGATGGAGCGAAAAAAGAGGGTAGAGGGGGTAAAGTCTCCCTGATCCCCTTTTCCATATGCCGGGTAATCCAGAGGCCACTGTCAGCACAAATGTGGCTTTGATAGCTGGGAGAGGGTGCGACTGAACATGGTGCCCCTGAATGTGTTTATGGGTAAGCGAGTGTGTGGGTATGTGTTTGTGTGCTAGTGCGAATCTAGGGGGAAACATGTCAAAAGAAGCTGTATAGAAAGAAGGCCCCATTTGGGAAGTTCAGTTTGAATGTGTCTGGAAACTCGGCACTCTTGTTGGGCTGTGCAGTGTGTGCTTGGACTGACCAGACAGTATGTCGAAATAACATAATGAAAGCAAATGTGTTTCAGAAATGGTTATCTCAGGAAATGAGATTTGAGAATGTAGATGTAGTGATCAGACAGGTTCATGCCATTGTGTTGTTGCAGACTGCAGGTTCCTAATCTAAACAAAAGATTCATTCAGAATAAGTGTAAGCTCTTCCTCCGTCAAGTGTATTTTAAGTGTTTGATGACGTATCAATTGGAATCAGGTGTCAAAATACAACCAACACATGAAAACGATTGTTGTATCACCTAAGTTGGACTTAGATTGCTGATATTTGCACTTGTATTTGTCTTGGGTGTCCTTTCAGAACATTTTATTTTGTTATTATTAGTGGTGTTTGCAAAAACTAGCATCACTATTATTATTTCTGTCATGACAACTCTCTGAGGGTTTGGCATGGTCATGGATATGACAATGTTGATATGTTTGGTATTGGCGGAATAGATATGCTATGCTGCTGATGCAGAGCAAGTACCTACGGGACTTGCTACTGCCAATACATACACAGACACGCTGCTGTGAGCAAATAAAGGCACGTTCACACCAAGAACAATAAAGATAACAATAAAAATATAGTTTTAAAAATCGTTCTAAATATAAAGGATAAGCACTGTCCACACCACAACTATAACGATAACGATATAGAGAAATGTTAACGTTGGAATCACTTTCAGAACTATTTTTGTTTTCAGCTGTTCAACAATAAAACACTGACAGCCAATCAGGATACATTCTAATTTAAGCGCTCGCGCATTAAAAAGTTAATCGCCGAGGTCCAGAAAAAGCCAGCACTGTTTGACAAGTCAAACCCCATTTTCATGGATACCTTAAAGAAGATTTATATATGGAAAACAGTCAGTCATATACCCTTGGAATGAATGGTGAGAAGTATTAACGATGAGATCATTATGCCAGCCTAGCAAACAGTGTAACATAAAATTACCTCAGGTATCCAGCGCTAGTTTCGACAATATTGTCTTGCTTCCTTTGAAGTTGCAGTGAAAAAGACTAGGCGTTGTTTTTATTCCACTATATTGACTTTGTCAGGTAAATTCACTTTTAGATTAGATTGATTACACTAGCTATTCACTCGAATCTGCTGGTTAAAACAGTGTAAATGCAACAAGAACAGTAAAAACATGTTGTAGCCTACACACTTTGAAACCACAGCACGTGTACTTAAACAGGCCGTTATCGTTGTTGATGTGGACTCAAATATAGTTATCTTTATAATAGAGATGCACCGATTGCAATTTTCTTGGCCGATTCCGATTTTTTTGTTAGTGAGATCGGCCGATACAGATTTTTGACGATTCCGATTTTCTTTCTAAGAACTATAATTGACAACATATACAAACAAAAATCTACTTTTCTTCAATGCAAAGTTTTATTTTCATTAAAAAAACAAAACAAGTAAAAGTCAGTAATAAAATATAAACAGCTCAAATAAATGCAATAGAATAAAGAGAGCTATGAAACTAAGTTTTTTAAGTTAACTGGGTTTCTATTCAGGTAAGAAATACTACAGAAATTAAAGTAATCAAATGTAAAATGACACATTCAGTATTATTTTACATTGATTACCCTAATTTCTGTAGTCTTTATTGTAAATATTAATACAGATCAAATCTTACCATTAAAGTTATAAAACGTATTCAGTCAAGAGCAGAAAGTGATTTTCTTTGTCTTTTGTTCTTTGATTAACATGACAAACAGCAGCAGGAATATTGGACTGCTGTCCCTTTAAGAGTTTATGAACGGTGTTCAACAGACCCAATACTGTTACACACGACATGGGTTCACTTTCTTAGCTATTTAACGATTCAAAACTGACTGTGTTTATCTGTATACTCGCCAAGATTGCCTGTGCCGCTGGTTTTGACATACTTGTGTATGTATTTGACAGTTTAAGCGCAGGAAGGTGCTTATTTTGGTACTTGTGAGTCTGTTTGACTTCTATCTCTGTTTGAGACTGAGCGTGGCTTGTTCGCTTCACTAATATAGATCAGTGGTGCGCGCGCTTTCGGTGTGACCGCGAAACCTGCGGGAATGACTAAAATTATGCGCAGTAAGCACTATTTAACCGGAGCGAATGAGGCGAGAGAGAGAGAGAGAGAGAGAGAGAGAGAGAGAGAGAGAGAGAGAGAGAGAGAGAGAGAGAGAGAGAGAGAGAGAGAGAGGGAGGAGGCGCCCGCGCGGGTGTGTCACTTCACCTTAACATAGAAGAGAGCGGGAACGAGCATTTGACGTTATTGCGTGTGCCGCTGGTAACAAAAAAGATCGGCTCGGAATCGGTAAGAAGTGAGACTGATAAAATCGGCCGATTCCGATCCCTGGACGATCAATCGGTGCATCTCTACTTTATAATTATTGTTATTGGTGTGAACAGGCCTTAAGACATGCTGCTGCTGCTGTACAAAATAACATACATGATTTACCCTTAGCAAATCTATACAGGTGGAGCTAGGGGAGGTGGAGGATTTCTGAAAGTGTGCTGCAAATTCTACAGCAAAAGCTGACCAAGTATTTGAAGGCTGAGCAGCGAGCTTATTGGCTACTGATACAGCAGGAAACAAATATGTGTGTGCCCTATAGAGAACGATGTGATTGCATGCAGATTGAGTTAAGGACCTATCAGCCTGCGCCATCTAGAGTTTCATGACAGAACTTTGTATTGCTGGCTTTGGATTTGAACGAAGACCTAGCTCTATGTATAAAACTATGGTGTGTAATTGTCCTGCACCACAATTATGCTGCAGACGTGAGGGATGTCACAAATCATGCAACTAACTGAAAAGACCTTAGCTTCAAAAAAGGTGATTTTTAACAATCTTTTCAACACTGATGTAATGCATATTTTGAGTCATGAACAATGTGTTTAAACAAGTTTCAGTTATTAAATAACATTTCAAAGTGTTTTACTCTGCCACAATGATCAGTTGGGGACCTCTGGATGATGCATTTACTGTTATTTCCTTGTCAATTCATAATAAAAGAGCATGTTTGCAGTTGTGCCACCCTGGACAAAGGTTTTTCACTTATCTAAACAGCTTTAAAACTACTGAAATTTATAAAAATTTGTTTATATGAAAAGTTTCAAGCCTAAAATGATGCCATAGAATTTAGTTTTTAATTATTTTAAATAGGTTTATCTGTTCATTTGTACGGACAGTTGCACCACCTGACATTTTGTGGGTTTAAGACATACATAAAATAATATGCATTATTTACATGTACGAAAAATTAGTTCAAACTAAATAGGTTTTATAGAATAAAGTGATATATGTCATGAATTTACCAAATTATTTTAAAAGGAAATAATTCAATTGGACACAAAAATATGCAAGTCATTTTTTCAGAAAATTAAAAAAAAATGTGATTTTTTCATGACTGTAATGCTTCCGTATATGTGTTTCAGATCACCAGGACTGTCTGCACCAGGTTGTTCACGAGCGTCTGGGAGAGCTGTTGCGTGTGTTGAAATCTGTGATTTCTAAACACCACTCTCTGAATTCGGTGGAAATCCTCAGCGCAGCAGGGACCCTAATCGCAAAGGTCAAAGGTAAAGAGTTGTCTCACTCGCCTCCTTCGACTTTAATATTACACATTGTAGAAGAATGAGGGAGAAACACTCATTCACTTGATATCTTGTTCCTCAAACTCTCTCACACAGGCCTCCCACTCTGGATCACTCTAAATTATCTCATGTCACTAGTAACGATATACCCAAAATTGCCAGAGATGACTTTCCAGCAGGATTACCAGTCTATACAAAGCTCTGTGAGATGCATGCGGAAATCAAATCCCTCAAAAAGAGACATCTTTGTTCCTCAAGCTTCTCACAGGGCTGACATTGGAAAAGCAGAACAATGCATGTCTACAAGTGTGTTTGTGTGAGTGCACGTATGTGTGGGGGCAAACGCTTGCTCGCAGTACAATGTCCTTGTCAGAGTAGAGAAATCCTGTTTCACTCGGTTCCTCGGTGGGAGATTAGCATCTCCATGCATGGCGATGCTTCGCTTGGCTTGTGGACAAGAATCTCTGTATCTGCATAGCATCTAACAATCTTCTTTTTGTGAGTGTTTTGCTTGTGATGTCTTAGAAACCACTTAGTTTGATATTTTGTTATCTAAATCAATGACGTTTTAAGTGCTGCCCAAGTGTGCATATCGTTTTTAGGATATATGTGCATCGGTATTAATTTCATAGATCCACATTTTCTGATATGTAACTTGTAGTGTCAGTGATGTCAAGATTTTCAGTGCTGAAATGTCTGCTGGTTCTCGCTTGTTAACACAAACAGAAGCAGGGCTAAATGGTGGGTCTTGGTTTATTATGTGGTCACTTTACTTGCACTCTGCCTGCACTGTTATTGGGAACTGAAGCTAAATGCCTAGCTTTGTTTTGACAGTTGATCTCATAGCGGGCCATGTGATGTTTTTGTATAAACACATTTCCAAACCTTTTAGTTTCCTCTTTCTAAACAGTTATGTTGTTATGCATGCCTTTTGGTTTCCTCTTTCTGTGCAGCAATTCAGTTTTCTCTGTGTAATCAAATTTATTTATCTTAAATCTGGTTTGTTAGTCTTTAGTATGCGTAAAGTGTGATTTTAACATACATGCATTTCTGTGTATATGTATATAAACGCAAAATGTACTGACAGCGTCTGAAAAACTATCTAAACTAAAGTTTAGATACTTATGAATGTATAGGTAATATCAATATCAGAACATGAAATTCATAGATTTATTTAAATTTTATGAATTTAATTGGGATTTATTGTAATTGTAATAAATTAGATAAATTAATATATTATTAAAATTGTATAAAAAAATATTTTATAAATGAAATTATGGATTTAATTGATCAGAATCAGAAATATTCTATAAATAAAGATAAATGATACAAAAAATTAAGATAAAAAATAAATGTATTCTATAAATGTATTTATATATAAAAAGTAACTAAAAAATATTTAGATAAATAAATATTCGGCACTTTTCTCTGTGAGTCTCAATATATTTTTCTGCTAAAGTTTTTCCATAATTCACTGATAAATTTGTGAAAATGCTCTGGAAAATTCTGTTAGAGGATTCAAATAATCTCTATTGGATATACATTTGAGATGCTGTGAATATTGCATTTTGATATTGTATGTTTCAGTGTTTAAACATTTAAATATTAATGATTTCACCTTTCGATTTTCTAGCATTTGTTAATAATAGCAAGGTAAATCTGTGCAATTCCAGCTGCCACCACTAGAGGGGCAAAATGCTTCTTAAGTTGCCACCTCTTTCCAATCTCTCTCTCTCAGACACACACACACACACACACACACACACACACACTGAATCCTTTGTAATGTGACACTTGAATAATCAGTGTTCTAGCTCTGTGGCTCGGAGATTAGAATAAGAGAAAGTTGAATATCCGGATCGGGGAGCTCCAAGCATGATAAGAACTCCACTGTGGAGTTTGAACAGGGCTGAATCTCTCATGTTCGGCTCGGCACATGCGTCCGCTGCAGAAATGTGACACTGACTCTCCTGGCTGGGCCTCAGGATGAGATAGGGACCAGCAGGAGTTTAGGCAAACCTTCATAGAGGCTCTAGGGAGGACTGCGGTCCAGAATGTTATGTGAACATCGCAATATAAACTCCCCAAAAGCCGAATATCCTGATGGGAAGATATGTGCTGATGTTGACGAACCTTGTGCGACGTGTCCTTGATGATTTTAGTGCTCGGCGTACCGTCCTGTTCCGAGGAAATAAAAATAAGGCTTGTTTTCTTGAACGAGAGCCACAAGGAGGTTTTTGTACCTTCCTTTTTTCGTCCTGCATTGCTGTTATGCAAGAACTTTGAGGCTTTCTCATGCAACGTTCTTGCACGTATTGGGTTTCAAAAGTAATTGAAATTTCTCTGTGGTACGGCGTCTCTCATGGGCTGCCAACAAAAAGGGGGTGTGTTTGTTCCCATCAGTCCTGTGCCTCTTTACCTCTCATCACCTATATCCCTCAGGGACGCTCCAAACCCCCTTCATCTGATGGACGCGAGACCTTTTGACTAAGTGCTGCTCTCCAAATTCCCAGAGCTTATGGAGACGAATCCATCAAATTCTTCTTCACACCAAGCATTTTAACCACCTCTAATGTGAGGACGTGTCAGTGTCATCCTTATCTGAACAGATAAGTCTGGTATCTTCTGTGGGAAACATCCAAACTGGGTCTCCGGGGGCTCAGTGTTTGGTCTCATCCATGTTTTATCAGTTCCTCCCTCTAGATTTAGAGGTGAAATTGATTAGCAAGCCTCACTGGTGCCTGATTTCCCAGAGAGAAGGGGGAAAAACGCGAAAAAACAATGCCATTTTTGCTTGATGATGTAACTTCCACATTTGGATTGTGTGTGGACGGTGAGGGCTGCCATTGTGTTCTTGCGAGCTTCAGGATGTCCTGTTGGGGAGGGGTATGTGTAGGGACGAGGGGACGTGAGGACCAGACAGAACTTCGTAAACGGCGGTAGAAGGTGCTTCTGGTCCTCTTCAGAATCTAAAAACGTTTCGGGATATCTCAAAATGTCAAGAAGAGCAGCCTAACTGCTTTGTCCATTCAGACCAGGAGTGTCTTCAAGCAACGGTTGTTGGAGAATTTTGGTTGAAAGACCCTAAAAAGTTTCCTGGAAACCATTCGATCTTGTCTTTTCCTGGCGGTTTGGTGTGTGCTAACTGGATGGGAAGTGTAGTGGTCGGTAAGTGTTTGCTTTGAGTCTTCATTTGCTAGTCACGCTATGATTTTTGAGGGCTTTCAAGAGTTCTTAAAGCTTCTCTGTTCTCAGTTGAATGGCATCGGACAGCTGAACTAAGACTGTAATGGTTTACGGGTTAGTTAGTTGAGTTTAAACCAGTGGTGACCAGATAGAAAGGGAAATTTGGTATATAACAGGTGAAATCTGTTGGAATGGAGTACCTGGACATCCATTGACCTTCTTTCTCTTCACAAATCTTTGTTCTCCTCCTTTTTGGAGGGTGTGTTGGGGTGGATTTGGAATCGTGGGGGGAGGGTGTTGAAATAGGAATGGCGTCAGTGGTTTTGGCAAGGTCTGCCACTTGTTTATTTTCACAGTGTTTATTATTGGAGCTGATTGTAGCTTATTTACACTGCTGTTTAGTCCCTCCCTGTCTTTACCAGTCCAGTGTTTACCAGTGTTTAGACTCAGGAAACAAAGTTTTCTCTAGATTACAGACTGAGCCATAATTTTACTCCCAATCTTAGAGTACAATTTGACTTTTGCATCATGTATTTTTATGTAGGAGTGACTGGAACACTAAATCTGTTTAGCTAGTAGTTTATAATTGTTTAATATTAGTAATTCTGCTTAAATTATTATAGCAGCATCTTTGATACATAGTAAAAATAGCACAAAAAAAAAATATAGCTGTATATAATGTGATTTAAATGTAATATTAATGTATGCATATTCATTCATTTGTTTTAGTATCCATGTAATAAGCAAAACAATTAGTGTATTTTAATATTTTCATATCAAACCTTTTTTTTTCATTTTTGTCATCAAACAGGTGTGAACTTCAAGGAAGTGAATGAAGACAATAAGCAGACGCTCTTTTCCGAGATCTACACTTCCATAGATACATTGGCCTTCACGTTTGGCAATGTGTAAGTGCAGCACAGTTTCCTAATTATATGTTACTGTAAATTCATTGCTTTGTCATGAAACATTATCTGATTGGTAATTTAAAAAACATCTGCACAGAGGATAGTGACCTCCCTGAGTCAGCAAGCTGAATGTGTGTTCAGCTCATGTCTGTTTTATAAGATAACACCGACTCTGTGGTTTAGGTGTTACTTGTTATTTTTAACGTCAGGAGTGTGCATGATTGTGTGTGAGTCATTGGCTTTGTTCCTAAACCTAGTGAACTGAACTTCATCATTTTAAGGCATCTTAGACAAAAGCTATACTGTCTGTCTACCTCCTAAGATATCTTGTTTTAGAAAGATTCTAAGAAAGCATTGCATCGTTTGAATAGAAGGCAATGGCTGCATCCACATATGCATACTTCCCTACTATATAGTGGGCGAAAAGCAGTATGTGAAAAGAGTAGTATGTCCGAACTCACAGTATTCATAAAACAGTGGGCGAAGTGTACCCAGTTGATTACTTCCAGTGAGATTTTGAAGTGTGCATCCAATGGACACTTTACTATCCCATGAGGCCACCAGAGATGAATTGTGAAAGGCAGCGAAGTGACACTGACATGTCACGTGATAATAACAACATGACGAATGTAGTATTTATGGATTACATTCATGGTATGTAGAACATACTTTTTTTATCAGTTGTGAAGTAATTACTTATTCAAAAGAAATACCAGCTCGGAGAGTATGCAATTTCGGAAACAGGTTGATAAACAATGGATTATTATTGTACAGCATATTTTTGTGCAGTATGTATTTTTATGCTTAAAAAATGGTTAGTTCCTGTCCTTGATTTTGATTGGTCAATAGCTGTGTTTTATTCACCGATAAAACACGGCTATGAGCGCTTCACCCAACGGTTCTGTGTATCACTACACAACACCCTTAGTAACCACTCTTAGCAACGTAAACTGTATGTTCTCAAATGATATTGTTCATTGAAGCTTATTGCATTATGTAGAAGAGTGTTGTGAGAAAAAGAAAGTGAGCGAGTTTATTACCTGCATTCAGATTTTCCTTCAGGTCAGTCCTATGTTCATAATAAAAAATCTGTTTAAATGTCTGATGTATCATCCTGTCCTTTTAACATTTAAGGGGTTTTCCCGTGACTGACAGCGCTAGTCAAAGCATTTGTCAGTTGCGTCTTGTTCCGTGTTCACAACAATTCAGTCTTTTCAATATAAAAGTCTTCGTTACTGACTGACACACTCATAAAGACAGTCTTTGCCGCCATCTAATGCCGTGAAAATGTAACTTCTGTTGCTGTTCACAATCAGGGACTATTTTTTTCCAGCGGAAGGAAGCTTTTAGAAAAAGTTTACTTCATGAAAGTTGCATTGATACATATTTCTGGCTTTAATATTTGTATTTTATGGTAACCGTATTATAAAAGCAATAAGGTACTCGAGGCTGAAGGACTCGAGGCTGAAGGATACGGATGCTTTCTGTGCTTTAGAGGTGGGGGTCAGAGAGTGCAGAACTCAGTAAAGAAAAATAGAAACATGGTCTGTTTTGGAGAGTTTATTACCTGCATTCAGATTTTCCTTCAGGTCAGTCCTATGTTCCTAATAAAAAATCTGTTTAAATGTCTGATGTATCATCCTGTCCTTTTAACAGTTAAGGGGTTTTCCCATGACTGACAGCGCTAGTCAAAGCATTTGTCAGTTGCGTCTTGTTCCGTGTTCACAACAATTCAGTCTTTTCAATATAAAAGTCTTCGTTACTGACTGACACACTCATAAAGCCGTGAAAATGTAACTTCTGTTGCTGTTCACGGTCAGGTACTATTTTTTTCCGGCGGAAGGAAGCTTTTAGAAAAAGTTTACTTCATGAAAGTTGCATTGATACATATTTCTGGCTTTAATATTTGTATTTTATGGTAACCGTATTATAAAAGCAATAAGGTACTCGAGGCTAGTGCTATATCGTGAATAAGTCACGGCTAAAGGGGTTGCAGGTTTGCGTCATGCCTAACAACGTCCTTCAGGAGTGAATTATTCACGATACAGCACAGCCTCTCGTACCTTATTGCTTACTTAAAAGAGCATTACAGTGTTAGCTTAGCAACATGCTAACAACAAACTATTGGAATTAAGTCTCTTGTGCTATTTTTATTTATATAGTTTTTTGAGTTGCTACCTATTTAGACCACTCCAAATTGGTCACTTATGAGGTTTTGTGCTGGTTAGAATACTGTTGTCAAAAGTACAGACCGCGATACCAAGTTGGTACTGAAATTTTAAAAATGTGACGCTTTGAGCACTGTTGAGCTGATTCATAAACCCCTCTGATTGGCCATAGTGTTCACACACTCATCAGATATGTCTATGATTGGCTACAATGATCAACGCACAGGAGCTTTTGAAAGCACATGGAAGTGTTTGAATTTGAAAGTGTTTTGAAAGCGGCAGCGTTCGAAAGCAGGCGTATCTCAGTGGAGCAGTCGGCTGATAGACGCCTGCTTTCGAACGCTCCCATGTGTATCTGTGCAAGTGTTCGGTGAAGAGCGTCATTGATGTCTGTTTACAACATGTTTTTGAAGCGTTGATCATTGTAGCCAATCACAGACATATCTGATGAGCGTGTGAACACAATGGCCAATCAGAGGTGTTTACGAATCCGCTCAACAGCGCTCAAAGCACAGTCTCATTTCTAAAATTTCAGTACCGACTTGGTATCGCGGTCAGTACTTTTGACAACGCTACTGTCTAAAGGGGCTGTCCACACAGAATGCCTTTTTGCATTCCACTGC
>NC_063065.1:16444793-16484780 GCF_018812025.1 Megalobrama amblycephala
GTTCCCATTCAGTCGGTCACGTTCGACGTACGTCGGACAGACCGACGAATAGGAATCTCGCTAGAGAGGCCAATCTACTTCGAGTGTAACTAAAACGAGCCAATGCACATTGGCATGCAATCATATGCATCAGCTGCTCGCCTCGCAGCGCGGGTATATAATGAGCAGCAGGTGCGTTGCATCTTCAGCTTTTCGCTTCGGAGCCGAACGGTGTTTGTTCCTGTTCTCTGCAAGCGAGTGTCTGCTAGAAGACGAGTCAAGCTTTTTGGTTGAACTTCTCTTTTTTTCCGAGTGCGGCGCGAACAGCACAGCAGCGGGGTCGAAGTCCTCTCTTTTTCTGTTTTTGTTTCGTTTGCCGTTTTTGAGCAAATAGCTGTTTTGACAGCGTCAGAAGGCTGTTCTCACGGCCGGTACGGTGCGCTTTTGAGCGCTGAAAAGCCGTTTTTACGGCTGGTAAGAGTGAGCGCCTTCAAAGAGAGAGAGAGAGAGCACACGACAGGCTGCACACAATCCCTGTCTGTGTTGCGGCGGCCGTTCCCCTGCGTGCTTCAGCACTTTTAAAAGAGTAAAGTCCCTGAAAGAGCTTACACAAGTAGATTCGCGTCTTTTTAAAGATGACATCCTACTTGTGTTTCTGGATGCGGTCGTTCCTGTCCTCACTGACGGCCACGATCACTGTTTCACATGTCTGGGCGCGTGTTGAAACGATGTTCGTGGGTGTTTCATGTTTTCATATGAGAACATGATCACGTCGACACGCCGGTCGTGACTCTTCTTTCTCCGGGAAGCTTGAGTCCCCTCTGTTGTTGGCCAGCTGCCGCTTGTGTGTAAAAGCACAGCCGCGGGTTGCCCGACACTCTGGGAGACCGTGGAGATCTGCGAGAGCAAACCTCTCGCTCCTCTGCGTGTCGTGTGCCGTCGAGCTGCCGGGCTGCAGCGCGGGTTGTCACGGCAACCCAGCGCTCGCTCGGCGCTCTAGATGCGCGGTTCCCTTGCATAATCTCCATTGTAGCGCCCTCTCTGGTGCACCAGAAGAGGTCTACTTTGCTGATATGGCTTGGGTGACATGAGGTTGAGGGTTCCTTCGGGGAACCAACCCCCTAGGGCCCCTCCCTCTCTAGCGCATTGCAAGCTGTGCAGTTTCTGGATTGGATTGCTGGTCCTTCTCATAGGGGAACCTAGCATTTCATTCAGAGCTCCAGCTGAAGGACAGACGTCGATTGCAGCATTGGAGAGAGTACTGTTATGCTCTGGAAATGAGGGTAACGCTGCCCACTGTAATGGTGTGTGCTTATGCTGACTCAGATTCGGAGTTTACAGCCATGCTTTCCTGGGTCTTCCAGATGTGCATGGAAAACTTGGCAGTATGGGGGTATGCTGATGCCATAAATATGGAATGCCAAAAGTGCCAAAATCTGCATAAGTTTTTCCTCTCTCACTACCCTCTTGGATGGGGTGGCTGTACACAGACCACACCCACCCTGCATGTGAGGCCAAGGCACTCTTTTTGCATGAGGGTAGATCTGTGCTGGGGTTGAGCTGCGCTTGTTGACTAACCGTGATCAAAGTCACGGCGCAGGCCTCAGCCAGACGATGTCCACCTCAGTGGTCCAGAAGTGCCCCCTGGCTTACCTTGTGAGGTGCGAGAGGTTGTCAAGCTAAATGCTTTCTCAATGCTCCCATCTTACAAGGTGGCCTTTTCGGTGACACTGTCGAGGACTGAACCCAGCGGTTCTCCTCAGTTAGTAGCGGATCGGGGAGCTTCCCATGACAAACCATTGAGTTCCTCTTGGGCTGCCCCTCAGTCTGCTCGTCGCCAAGGGTGTCGTCCCCTGCAAGAAACTCAGGCCCAGCAGGCTCTGCTGTGTCCATTGCGGGGAGATGACGCCTCCCGTCTCTGCAGCTGTTTAAGTGGTTGGTGAGAATCACCCCTGAGACGGGCGACCCAGAGATGGGTGGGGCTGCTCTTCCACACCTGGAGGAGGGCCGGGTGGTAAATCCTTTTATTGGGTTTGTTTCTGTTCCGCCACTGACCCAAGAGGCAGCGGTACCCAAAATTAAAAGAGCAGTTCCTCCCTTTCCAGGTCTGAAGAGGGTTTGGAGAGCAGTGGGAGGAGAAAAACCTCACCACTCTCATCCCCTCTTCTGTCGCCAGCGGACAGCAGCGAGCAGCGGGCAGCCAAAGCCTTCGACTGCTCCCTCTGTCCATCCGTTGAACCAGGTAAGTGTTGCTTAGCACACTGTGACGCCGCTTCGGGCCGCCTCACAAAGAGAGCCCCCGAGCCGCGTCCCTGTGTTCCACCTCGCTGCCCCGCTGCGGGTACGCCGGTGGTCCCTTTGGTCCCGCTTGTACAGTCTCTGCAAGCCTGGTTAGCGCTCCCCAGTCCGTCTCGCTGGCTCATTCGGACCATCAGGCTCGGCTATGCGATTCAGTTCGCCCGGCATCCCCCCAAGTTCAGGGACATCCTCTTCACTACAGCGAAAGATGTCGTTGCCCCTGTCTTGCGTGCGGAGATCGCAGTCCTACTGGCGGAGGACGCGATAGAGCCGGCCCCTCCAGCCGATATGAGGTCAGGGTTCTACAGTCCCTACTTCATTGTACCCAAAAAGAGCGGTGGGTTACGACCGATCTTGGACCTGCGAGTTTTGAATCGGAGCCTGTACAAGCTACCGTTCAAAATGCTACGCAGAAGCGCATTTTTGAGTGCATCCGTCCCCGAGATTGGTTTGCAGCGATCGACCTGAAGGACGCGTACTTCCATGTCTCGTTTCTTCCGCGACACAGGCCATTCCTGCGCTTTGCGTTCGAAGGTCGAGCATATCAGTACAGAGTCCTACCCTTCGGGCTGGCCCTGTCTCCCCGCGTCTTTACGAAAGTCGTAGAGGGAGCCCTTGTTCCCATGAGAGAACAGGGTGTTCGCATTCTCAACTATCTCAACGACTGGCTCATTCTAGCACAGTCCCGGGGTCAGTTGTGCGAACACAAGGATTTGGTGCTCAGACACCTCAGCCAGTTGGGTCTTCAGGTCAACTGGGAAAAGAGCAAACTCTCCCCTGTGCAGAGGATCTCTTTTCTCGGTATGGAGCTGGATTCGGTCGAACAGATAGCACGCCTCACAGAGGAATGTGCTCAGTCGGTGTTGAACTGCCTGAATACGTTCAATGGCAGGACAGCGGTCCCACTGAAATTCTTTCAGAGGCTCCTGGGGCATATGGCGGCCGCGGCGGCAGTAACCCCGCTCGGTCTGCTTCATATGAGACTGCTACAACACTGGCTTCACGGCTGAGTCCCGGGATGGGCGTGGCAACGCGGCACGTTCCGGGTGCCAATCACTCAGGAGTGCCGCCAAGCCTTCAGTCCGTGGTCGGACCCTTTGTTTCTCCGGGCAGGAGTGCCCCTAGAACAAGTGTCCCGGCATGCTGTGGTATTCACAGATGCTTCTGCCACCGGCTGGGGTGCCATGTACAACGGGCATGCAGTGTCAGGGGTTTGGACGGGACCCCATCTGCATTGGCACATCAATTGCCTCGAGTTGCTAGCAGTACGTCTTGCTCTGAGCCGCCTCAAAGGGCCGCTACGGGGCAAGCATGTACTGGTCCGTACGGACAACACTGCGACCGTTGCATACATCAACCGTCAAGGTGGTCTACGCTCCCGTCGCATGTCGCAACTCGCCCGCCATCTCCTCCTCTGGAGTCAGAAGTGTCTGAGGTCGCTTTGTGCCATTCTTGTCCCTGGTGTGCTCAGCCATGTGGCAGATGAGCTATCACGAGCTGAGCTGCCAGGAGAGTGGCGACTCCACCCCCAGGTGGTCCAGCTGATCTGGAGAGAGTTCAGAGAGGCTCAGGTAGACCTGTTTGCCTCACCGGAAACCTCCCACTGCCAGTTGTTTTACCCCCTGTCCGAGGGAACACTCGGGACAGACGCACTGGCACTCAGCTGGCCCCGGGGCCTTCGCAAATATGCGTTTCCCCCAGTGAGCCTACTTGCACAGACCCTGTGCAAAGTCAGGGAGGACGAGGAGCAGGTCCTCTTAGTTGCGCCCTATTGGCCCAACCAGACCTGGTTCCCAGAACTTTCACTCCTTGCGACAGCCCTCCCTGGCCCTGGCTCCCTTTCCTCTGAGGAAGGACCTTCTTCTCAGAGACGGGGCACTCTTTGGCACCCGCGTCCAGACCTCTGGAAACTTCATGTCTGGTCCCTGGACGGGATGCGGAAGTTCTAGGTGACTTACCCCCTGAGGTACTTAACACCATCACTTCGGCACGTGCACTGTCTACGAGACGTGCTTACGCCTCGAAGTGGAACCTGTTCGTCGAGTGGTGCTCTTCTCGCCAAGAAGACCCCCGTGGATGCTCGATCGGAGTCGTGCTTTCCTTCTTGCAGCAAGGGTTGGAGCGTAGGCTGTCCCCCTCCACCCTCAAAGTCCATACTGCTGCTATCTCCGCTTACCACGACCACATAGATGGCAAATCTGTTGGTCAGCACGACCTGGTCGTCAGGTTCCTTAGGGGGGCGAGACGGTTAAATCCTCCTCGTCCCCCCTCCATACCCTTGGGACCTCGCTCTGGTGCTAAGAGCACTTCAGATTGCTCCCTTTGAGCCTTTGCAATTGGCAGACTTAAAGATTCTGTCTATGAAGACTTTGCTGCTGGTTGCATTGGCCTCCATCAAGAGGGTAGGGGACCTGCTGTCATTTTCGGTCGACGAATCGTGCCTGGAGTTCGGGCCGGGTGATAGCCACGTGGTACTAAGACCCCGGCCTGGCTATGTGCCCAAGGCTCCTACCACTCCCTTCAGGGACCAGGTGGTGAGCCTGCAAGCGCTGCCCTCGGAGGAGGCAGACCCAGCCCTGGCTTTGCTCTGTCCAGTTCACGCTTTGCAACAGTACATAGACAGAACCCAAAGCCTCAGGACCTCAGACCAGCTCTTTGTCTGTTATGGAGGCCAGCAGAAGGGAAAGGCTGTCTCCAAGCAGAGGATGGCCCACTGGATAGTGGATGCCATCGCCCTGGCTTACCAAGCTCAGGGCGTGCCCTGCCCGCTCAGGTTGCATGCTCACTCCACGAGAGGTGTCGCATCCTCCTGGGCGCTGGCTCGTGGCGCCTCGCTGACAGACATTGGTAGAGCTGTGGGCTGGGCGACACCTAACACGTTCGCTAGATACTATAGCCTTCGTGTCGAGCCGGTCTCCTCCCGTGTTCTCGCCACAGGTCAGAGGCACGGAGAGGCCCCGGCTTAGTGTCGGCTTGCTGTGCTACATGCGCTTCTTTTCTCCAGAGAGTCCCTACAAGGCAGACCCTGTCGAGTCCTCCGATATCCCTTCGGCAGCCGATGTGGCGGAGCGTCTGGCGCCAGGCCTATACTCCGTTGTATCCTTGAGAACCGGGTTTAGGCTGGGTTCCATATGTGTGACCCTACGGAGATCCCATATGGTTGGTTCCACGGTTGCTCCTAAACGAAGCCTGTGTCTTTCCCTCTGGGAGAACCTACCCTTCATCGGGTTGGAGTCACCCCAGCTCTTCCATATGTAGCACAGCCCTACAGGGTTAGTCCATATGTACTTCTCCACATAACTCCTTCGGGGAAGGATGTGGCTTCCGCAGCGTTCCTTTCCCAGCGAAAGGGTACGCTTTCCCAGCGTTATCCAATAGTCTCACTGAATGGGTTTTGGGGAACAGCAGTGATCGACTCTCTCTGTGTTAGCCCTGTCCCACCATCCTCAGGCAAGGGGCTTCAGGTGGCTTACAACAGAGCGCTGGAAGGGGGCAGCTCCTGTGGCGCTTTGGTAGGGATTCCTATTCGTCGGTCTGTCCGACGTACGTCGAACGTGACCGACTGAATGGGAACGTCTCGGTTACAAAGGTAACCCTCGTTCCCTGAAGGAGGGAACGGAGACGTACATCCCGTCGCCACAGTCGCTGTACCCCGCTGATGCTGCCGCCTATCCGGTTCGGCTCCTCAGCGAAAACCTGAAGATGCAACGCACCTGCTGCTCATTATATACCCGCGCTGCGAGGCGAGCAGCTGATGCATATGATTGCATGCCAATGTGCATTGGCTCGTTTTAGTTACACTCGAAGTAGATTGGCCTCTCTAGCGAGATTCCTATTCGTCGGTCTGTCCGACGTACGTCTCCGTTCCCTCCTTCAGGGAACGAGGGTTACCTTTGTAACCGAGATGTTTCAGTGCAGCTTCAAAGGGCTTTAAACGATACCAGACAAGGAATAAGGGTCTTATCTAGCGAAACAATCTGTCATTTTCAAAAAAAAAATTAAATGTATATGCTTTATATAAACAAATGATCGCCTTTCAAGTGCTTCCGCCAAAACCGTACCTTCGTATTCTTCAAAAAGCTCACTGTCGAGTCCGAGTCAAGTCTGAAGTCTATTAAAATGCGACTCGAGTCCGAGTCACTAACTTGAGTGCCCATCTCTGGGGAGCACGAAACAATGGGAACTAAGAATACATTTCAAATATAAAAGTCCTTACAAAACACAAGAGACAAATCCAGGATTGCGACAACCCATCCATCCATCCATCCATCCATCCATCCAAAAATGCTTTAAAATTTAATTTGACTAGAATCATTTAACATTTATGAAATATGTTATAAAACATTTATGCAACAAATCTGTTTTTACTTTATCTAGTACCATTAGACTGCTGATTTAATGTATTAAGCCATATGTAAGAATATATAATGTACGTCATACATTATTCAAATATAACTTCATTAACCTTGCCTGTCAGGAATGTGATGAAAGTATTGATTAAATAATTCTCCTGTAAGCTACAGGATTAGCTAAATATAATCTCTGAAGGACATTTTTTTTAACTACAGTAGATTTATTTTACCAACACTTTCATCACACACCTGACAGGCAAGTTTAGACCTTAACACAACTTTAAAACAAATAGGCCTAGATGGTAAAAAAACATGTCTTGAAGTGCTAAATTACATCTTTCTAGTTTTCTTCATCTTCTTATGTTTTCACAGATGTTGTCCTATTTTGTGGAAAGCAATTATATTCTACCAAAAATAATGACCAACCACAATATATTAGAAAACCAAAGAGCTGTATGCAAATTCTCTACTAGCTCTCTATACAAAAGAGGAGTATCTGCTTTGTAGATCAGTAGGAGTAATAAAGCTGCGTTGACTTCAAATCATGATCCTCTCATCAGCTCTTATCCTGCTGGCAGCAGCTTCATCCTGTGAGCTTCACTGATGTTTATTTAAACTCTAAGGGAATGAAATAAGCTTCATAACTGTTAACAGAAGTTTTGAGGCATAATTAATAACACATTCTTCCATTGTTGTTTTCAGGTGGTGTTTACTGTGTTGAGCTCACTCAGACTCCATCTATGGTTGTGAAACCTCAAGAATCATTTTCCATCTCCTGCAGGATTTCAGAATCAAGCTATTGCATTCACTGGATACGTCAACCCACTGGAAAAGCTCTGGAATGGCTGGGATATCTATGCAGTGGTGGTGGCACTGATATTAAAGATTCAGTAAAAAACAAGATCAGTTTCACCCAGGACACATCCAAAAACACAGTGTTTCTACAGGGAAATAATTTTCAGACTGAAGACACAGCTGTGTATTACTGTGCAAGAGACACAGTGACTAAACAAGACACAGCTCTGTACAAAAACCTGAACACATTAAAACAAACCACTCATCCATCATCCAAAAAAAAAAAAAAAAAAAAAAAAAAGCTTTAAAATTTATTGGACTTTGCTTTGTCCCCACTCCTGTAGGCAATCATAGACAGGTTTTTCTATACAAAAACCTGAACATATCCATCCATCCTGATATAAAAATATCAGATATTTTTTTTTGACTCGGACTCTTTTCTTTTTTTTGGCTTACTTTATCTAGTACCATTATCCTCTTTCATTATGCATTATGGTCTTTTTTTATTTGTTTGTACATATTTCTGTTTTTCATACACATAGGTACAAACAAGCATTGTCAGACTGGAGGAGGAGTTTATGCAAAACTGTGCTGTATATTTCTGTGTGTCTGTGTTCACTGACTGTATGTGGATCCTATAGAGGAGAATCAATCAGCAATGACAGCAATGATCAGTTCACTCCTGCTATTACTATTTTTACATGGTTTGTTCATTTCTAACTAATAACAATAATATATGTAGAAATAATTTTAGAAAGCCCATTACAACAAGTGATATCTCTCTTCCACAGATATTCATTGTCAGACCTTCACTCAGTCTCAAGCTGTGGTAAAAAGGCCTGGTGAATCTTTTCGGCTGGTCTGTACTGCCTCTGGATTTACTTTCAGCAGCTACAGGGCTGCTGTGGTGAGACAGGGTCACGGTAAAGCACTGGAATGGGTTGCATACATCAGCACATCCAGTTCTCCGATCTACTACTCCCAGTCAGTCCAGGGAAGGTTCACAGTGTCCAGAGATGACTCCAGCAGTCAACTGTACCTGCAGATGAACAGCCTCAAGACTGAAGACACTGCTGTCTATTACTGTGCTAGAGCGTCACTGTGAATGAATTCAGGGGCAAAGCAATACAAAAACCTCTTCCTTTCCTGTTGACTTCACTTATGCTCCAGATGTACTTTTGTATTTACAAGAGGTGGCACTCTTGTCAAGCTGTCCTAATTGCTTGTTTTGAGCATCACTCAATGAAATTTTGTTTTCTTGACCAAGAAACTGTACAATTTTGAAAATTATGTTTTTTTGTTTTATGTGTGGATTTTATTTATTTATTATCTTATTTTATTTTTATTTATTTGTTATATGTTATATGTTTTAAAAAGAGAGGCGCAGCAAGTCTAAGGTATGTTAGCAGATTTATATGCGAAAGAAACATCTGGGTGATACAAGACCCCACTGCGAAATTATCCTGCTTATTATACTACTTGTTACATAAGTACATAATTGAACAATATATTAAGTTGCCGTATTTTATTACCTCAAGATGACTCACAGTACCCGCTTGAGTGGTCTGTTATCAGTTGTTGTCTTGGAATAACAGGCTGCTAGATGGCATGATTGAAGAATCAGAATTGAGTGTTGCAGGGAGCCCTGTAAAAATACAAATGAATGATACATGGTTCTGCACTAAGCATGAAGTCTGTGAAAGGATTGCCTGTGCCAGGTAAATGTAAAGCAGACAATCTACTTCAAACACCACGACTACCAAAACAACATGTTTACACCAGACGTGAGCAGTGAAACGCAACAAAAGCCAACAGAGGCCATTACAATCAGTGATGCTGTCTACACTGGATGCAGTGTAGAGCGACATGACAACAAATTCATGACAGTAAACTGATGACTCATTCTATTTCTGATGTACTTCAAGCTCAAGCTACTTCTGACCCAAAAGACAAATGGATTTGCAAAGTTTTCTTTGATGTGTCCATTGTAGACAGCCTGAATCACGCTTATTGCATCAACCAATGTGTCCGGTGTTTTAAAGACAAGAAAATATGACGAGGCATAGGCCTATCTTGCCTTTGGATTCACCAGTACAACGGTGGGACAGTATAAAGCCAAAGATGTCTTTATATGGGTGCATGTAGCTGTGTGTGTTTTATGTGGTCACAGATGTTCTTCTCTTGTTTGGAAAGCAATTAAACCAAATAAATGACCAATCTCAACATCTTGGACAACTGAAGAGATGTATGCAAATTCTCTACTTGCACTCTGTACAAAAGAGGAGTATGTGCTTTGTGGATCAGTAGGAGTAATAAAACTGCGTTGACTTCAAATCATGATCCTCTCATCAGCTCTACTCCTGCTGGCAGCAGCTTCATCCTGTGAGCTTCACTGATGTTTATTTAAACTCATAACTGTTAACAGAAGTTTTGGGGCATAATTAATAACACATTCTTCCAACATAATTAATAACACATTCTTCCAACAGCTGTGCATTACTGTGCAAGAGACACAGTGACTAAACAAGACACATCACTGTACAAAAGCCTGAACTGATACTTAATTGATACTTAATCTGATTAGATGATTAGTTAATTGCATTTGATAGTGCATTTGACTTCTAACAGTGTTTGTAAATTAATTGCCTAAATTATTACATTATTTGCTAACTGCATTCTTTAAATAGTAATGTTGACATGCATTCTCTGTAAAGCTGCTTTGAAATTATATGTATCGTGAAAAGCGCTATACAAATAAAGTGAATTGAACTTTTTACTTTCAAAAAAATCATTTGCAATGAGTTTGTAAAAGGTGTTTTTAATGCAGGAAAGTGGCGTTTTGAAAGTTCAAACAGTGAATCGTTTTGAAGAAATCGGTTCAATTAATTCAAAAGATTAGTTTTTCAATGACCAACAAACAACAACTGAAGCACAGAGGTCCAAGAACAAGAGTTCAACAGAGAAGGCAGGAAAGCAACAATAGACAGGTTAACAAACAACAACTGGGACTGACTAGGGACAGGTGTTGGTGATTAGTAGTCATGGGAATCCATGCTGGTAACTATGGCAACAAACAAGGCAGGCAAGACAACAAGGGAAACAGGAACCAAACAAAGGAAGGGAGCACCAGAGATGTTCACAAGTCTTTTATCTGGAGTCCGAGTCAAGTCTGAAGTCTTTATCACTGGAGTCCGAGTCGAGTATTGAGTCATAATCAGATAAAAAAATTCTCATAATCAAATCCTATTTTTTATCATAGTTGTATTATATAGACAAAATATATAAGATCGTTATGTCTGTAGAGTGATCCATTAAAACATACAATATAGCCTATTTCAATTCAGACCTAGATATTATTACTATTACTCCACTAGGTCTGAAATATATTGTTCGCTGCAAAAATTATTATTTTAAATTTATTAATTATTAATTTACTATTAATAAATGTGTAAAGTTGCATAAAATGGAAATACTCAATAAAGTAGGCTAACTACGTTACCTCAGATAGATGAATGGTTGGATTCCACAACTGGTAAAATAAAACATATATAAGACAATACAACATTTACTGTAGGAGCCATACAATTTACTGGTGACTTAATTTTAAAAACTGTACTATTGCGCTTCTGATTTGGCAGTGAAATTCGCCGATTTTGGATGTGTAAGATGTATAGGATTCTATGGTCCAGTTTTTTCACCCCATAATGGTGGCCGCGCCATCTAGTGGCTGTTACCCAAAAGGTATCAAAGTGTCGCCTCTTGGGTTATATACTCTTTGTAGTGAGTCACGGTTTGTTATACAGCAGTGTGTTATACAGCTTCGTTGTTATTGACGACAGTCATTATCAGAAAATATCAAATCTCGGAATATTTAAGAATGTCAATTGAAAACTCTACACATGCTGATTGTGATACTTTAAAATATGAGCTTTAAGTAATAAATGGATTAACATCTCTTTCTATCTCTCTTATGGACACACATTAAGAAAGAGAAAAGCTGCATATAATACGAAAAGATTGATAAAACATAGTGCTAGGTTTAAAGTTTAGATTTTTTTTTTTTTTTTTTTTTTATATTTTAACAGACTGGCAATCAAAATGAGCAATGCAGCTACACCACAGTATAATAGCTGTGTGAGTTAATGTGACTAACCTTTGTGGATGCGATGTTAATTTTATGATGTTGTTCCGGTGTCTTTAATTGTTTTCCCACATTCTGTGCATCTAGCCGATCTGACATGATAATAAACCCAAACGAAAGAACATATGGCACAGTGGCTCCCATCATGTTTCATGGGATTCTTATGACATTTCGGAGTTTACAGACATACGTAATCAAATTCTATGACAAGAGTCTGATCTACCAGGACACGTACACAACACAAATTCTTTATTTATTATATCAGTAGTTAAAGGATTAGTTCACTTTCATTTTCAATTGTCCTGCTAATTTATTCACCCCTATGTCATCCAAGATGTTCATGTCTTTCTTTCTCCAGTCAAAAAACAAATTAAGGTTTTTGATGAAAACATTCCAGGATTATTCTCCTTATGGACTTCAATGGCCTCCAAATGGTTGAAGGTCAAAATTATAGTTTCAGTGCAGCTTCATAGGGCTTTAAACGATACCAGACGAGGAATAAGGGTCTTATCTAGAGAAACCATCTGTCATTTTCGAATTTTTTTTTAAATGTATATGCTTTATATAAACAAATGATCACCTTCCAAGTGCTTCCGCCAAAACCGTACTTTTGTATTCTTCAAAACGCTCACTGTCGAGTCCGAGTCAAGTCTGAAGTCTATTAAAATGCGACTCGAGTCCGAGTCACTAACTTGAGTGCCCATCTCTGGGGAGCACGAAACAATGGGAACTAAGAATACATTTCAAACATAAAAGTCCTTACAAAACACAAGAGACAAATCCAGGATTGTGACAACCCATCCATCCATCCATCCATCCATCCATCCAAAAATGCTTTAAAATTTAATTTGGCTAGAATCATTTGACATTTATGAAATATGTTATATAAAACATTTATGCAACAAATCTGTTTTTACTTTATCTAGTACCATTATTCTTTTCATGATACATTATGGACGTATTTTATTTGTTTGTTTTTACAAATTTCTGTTTTTTTTTTTTTTTTTTTTATACACATAGGTACAAACAATCATTGTCAGACTGGAGGAGGAGTTTATGCAAAACTGTGCTGTATATTTCTGTGTGTCTGTGTTCACTGACTGTATGTGGATCCTGTAGAGGAGAATCAATCAGCAATGACAGCAATGATCAGTTCACTCCTGCTATTACTATTTTTACATGGTCTGTAACTCATTCCTAAATAATTCATAAATGCATATATAATTTCAGCAAGTTTACATCTTTCTGACTTTTTAGTATTTTTTCCTGGCTCTTCCACAGATATTCATTGTCAGACCTTCACTCAGTCTCAAGCTGTGGTAAAAAGGCCTGGTGAATCTTTTCGGCTGGTCTGTACTGCCTCTGGATTTACTTTCAGCAGCTACTATGTTGCGGTGGTGAGACAGGCTCCCAGTAAAGGACTGGAATGGATTGCATATATCGGTACATCCAGTTCTCCGATCTACTATTCCCAGTCAGTCCAGGGAAGGTTCACAGTGTCCAGAGATGACTCCAGCAGTCAACTGTACCTGCAGATGAACAGCCTCAAGACTGAAGACACTGCTGTCTATTACTGTGCTAGAGCGTCACTGTGAATGAGTTCAGGGTCAAAGCAATACAAAAACCTCTTCCTTTCCTGTTGACTTCACTTATGCTCCAGATGTACTTTTGTATTTACAAGAGGTGGCGCTCTTGTCAAGCTGTCCTAATTGCCTGTTTTGAGCATCACTCAATGAAATTTTGTTTCATGGTTAAACTACTCTGAGACTGCTGATTTAATGTATTTCATACTTCATACATTATTCAAATATTACTTTATTTAACTTTCCTGTCAGGAATGTGATGAAAGTATTGATTAAATAATTCTCCTGTTGGCTACAGGATTAGCTAAATATAATCTTTAACTACAGTAGATTTATTTTACCAACACTTTCATCAGACACCTGACAGACAAGTTTAGACCTTGACACAACTTTAACACAAATAGGCCTAGGCATTAAAAAATGTCTTGAAGTGCTAAAATGCAACTTCATCTTCTTATTTGGTCACAGATGTTGTCCTATTTTGTGGAAAGCAATTATTATCTACCAAAAATAATGACCAACCACAATATATTAGAAAACCAAAGAGCTGTATGCAAATTCTCTACTTGCTCTCTATACAAAAGAGGAGTATGTGCTTTGTGGATCAGTAGGAGTAATAAAGCTGCGTTGACTTCAAATCATGATCCTCTCATCAGCTCTACTCCTGCTGGCAGCAGCTTCATCCTGTGAGCTTCACTGATGTTTATTTAAACTCTAAGGGAATGAAATAAGCTTCATAACTGTTAACAGAAGTTTTGAGTCATAATTAATAACACATTCTTCCATTGTTGTTTTCAGGTGGTGTTTACTGTGTTGAGCTCACTCAACCTCCATCTATGGTTGTGAAACCTCAAGAATCATTTTCCATCTCCTGCAGGATTTCAGTATCAAGCTATTGCATTCACTGGATACGTCAACCCACTGGAAAAGCAATGGAATGGCTGGGATATCTATGCAGTGGTGGTGGCAATAATATTAAAGACTCCATAAAAAACAAGATCAGTTTCACCCAGGACACATCCAAAAACACAGTGTTTCTACAGGGAAATAATTTTCAGACTGAAGACACAGCTGTGTATTACTGTGCAAGACAGACACAGTGACTAAACAAGACACAGCTCTGTACAAAAACCTGAACACATTAAAACATACCATCCATCCATCGTCCAAAAAAAAAAAAAAAAAAAAAAATGGACTGTTTGCTTTGTCCCCACTCCTGTAGACAATCATAGACAGGTTTTTCTATACAAAAACCTGAACACATCCATCCATCCTGATATAAAAATATCAGATAGCCATAGTCATTTAACAATTATGAGACATGTTCTGAAACATTTATGCAACAAATATTTTTTTTATTTTCTTTTTGCTTACTTTATCTAGTACCATTATGCTCTTTCATTATGCATTATGGTCTTCTTTTATTTGTTTGTACATATTTCTGTTTTTCATACACATAGGTACAAACAACCATTGACAGACTGGAGGAGGAGTTTATGCAAAACTGTGCTGTATATTTCTGTGTGTCTGTGTTCACTGACTGTATGTGGATCCTGTAGAGGAGAATCAATCAGCAATGACAGCAATGATCAGTTCACTCCTGCTATTACTATTTTTACAAGGTTTGTTAATTTCTAAATAATTATAATATATATATATATATATATATATATATATATAAATAATTTTAGAAAGCCCATTACAACAAGTGATATTTCTCTTCCACAGATATTCATTGTCAGACCTTCACTCAGTCTCAAGCTGTGGTAAAAAGGCCTGGTGAATCTTTTCGGCTGGTCTGTACTGCCTCTGGATTTACTTTCAGCAGCTCCTGGGCAGGTGTGGTGAGACAGGGTCACGGTAAAGGACTGGAATGGGTTGCAACTATCAGCACATCCAGTACTTATATCTACTATTCCCAGTCAGTCCAGGGAAGGTTCACAGTGTCCAGAGATGACTCCAGCAGTCAACTGTACCTGCAGATGAACAGCCTCAAGACTGAAGACACTGCTGTCTATTACTGTGCTAGAGAGTCACTGTGAATGAGTTTAGGGTCAAAGCAATACAAAAACCACTTCCTTTCCTGTTGACTTCACTTATTCTCCAGATGTACTTTTGTATTTACAAGAGGTGGCGCTCTTGTCAAGCAGTCTTAGTTGCCTCTTTTGAGCATCACTTTTGAGTAAATTTTTGTTTTCTTGACCAAGAAAGAGACTGTACAATTTTTAAAGTCTGAAGAAACACAAATAATTTTTCATACAGCAACAGTATGCTCTGTATGACACCGTTTTCACCTAAAACCAGAATTTTTTAATGCCTTTTTGCTGTACATTTACATGACAACAGCGTTTTAAGGGCCTGAAAAGGCAAACTTTTGAAAATGCGTTTGAAAGTGCAAGTTTTTGAAAACGATACAGTAGTTGTCTCCATGTAAACTACAGAAACGTGAACTTGTGAAAGTGGTGACGTCATGTGCATGCATATTACGTGTTCAGTCTAAAGATGCGTGTTTTTTTCTTTACAAAGGGACATCGCCAACTACTGGCCTGGCATACAGCTTTTTAGCCATTTTTGTGGATCCATGAGAACGGCGACGTCGTCTGTACGTAAAAATGCAAAGGAAAAATGTTCTGTTTCCATAGTTGTTGTGTAAATGTACCCTTAGTTTCCTAGTCAGTCTCCTAGGTTGTTTATTGGTTCATCACACCTGTTTCTGTTCTCCCTGATTATTCCACATGGATATAAGTGTTTTTGACATGATTGTGGATTATTGTAGCTCCTATGTTTTCTTATGTGTTTCTGTTGGATTTATTAAATTACTTTTCTGATTCTCCTGCATCGTGCACTCATTACAGTCACTGATCCATTACAGTGCATTTGTAAACAGTATATGTAATTATTTATGTGTAAAATATCAGTTAATTAACAGCTTTGATCAATGCAACAGGTGCCATACATGTTTGCCCTTTTAAGAAGGAAAAACGTATAAAAGTACACCTATATCATATTTATGTAGTGTTGCATTGAGATCTGTAAATTATTCATGTGCTGAATAATGAAATATGAAATTTCTATAATTAGATTGATCATCTTTATTATTATTTTTAATAAAATAGGTGTCAAAAAGAAACAATATATTTTAGAAGATATTTAATTATTTTAATGGCTCATTTATAATAAGCAAAATAGACTGTTGTCATTGGCAATGTTGTAATTTTTATTTAGGGACATTTTCATTTTCATTGTTGTCATTTTAATTTAATTTATTCACTAAAAAGCATTGATGCAAATATCCTTCCTTGTGTAAACAGGAGCATACAGACACAATAAAGAGGTGGAGAGAGTCACAGGTCCCATCTGAGAGACTACAGACAGACAGAATCATGTACTTTAAATTATTGGTGATGATTTTATGTACTGTGCTCAGTGAGTATCAGCATCAACACTACATAACACTGTTAATGTGTTTTGTAGCTGCTAGTCCTTTAAAATACAGTCAGTCCAGGTTAATTTTGAGAGGTTTGGTGACAATGTGCGTAACTCATTTCAGAGAATAAGATCAGCTTCACAGCTGAAACTTCATCACAGAAAACTGTCTGCATTTTTTGAATAATAATAAAAAAAACCTCCATTTACTGTTTTTTAAGCCATTTGGTTTACGAAGACACATGAAGTGTCCTCATAAACCATGTTTACGTTGTAATTCCCATGTCATTATACACATTTGTGTCCTCATAAACCATGTATACAAGAACACACACACACACAGACACAATGCATATATACCAGATAAATGACCAACCACAACAACTTGCTCTTTATACAAGTATTTAATTATACAAGTACAATAAAACTGCTTTGACTTCAAATCATGTTCTGGAAGCAGCTTCATCATGTGAGCTTCACTGATGTTTATTTAAATTCTAAAGCAATAAAATGGGCTTCATAACTGTTACCAGAAGTTTGCAGACATAATTAATTACATTCTTTCCATGTTGCTTTCAGGTGGTGTTTACTGTGTTGAGCTCACTCAACCCCTGGAATGGTTAAGATATCTTTGCAGTGATGGGGCAAAACAAGATCAGTTTCACCCAAAAAACAGTGGGCCCTATACACCCGGCGCAATGCAACGCAAGGCGCAGCGCAAGTTTGAGTTTGCGTCCGGCGCCGTTCGCGTTTTCCCGTTCAACAGTCCTTAAATTAGTAAATGATTTGCGCCAGTTAGTGCGCCCATGGGCGTGCTGGTCTAAAAAAAGAGGTTCAGGCGCATTGCCGGCGCATGATTTTAGACAAAATAGACTGCGCCAGCCAACTCAAACCTGTAAAGTAAAGTCAATGGCGCAATATTTTTTTGTTAGAGCGCGTAGAAACTGCCCTCTGGGCGCGTCCAGTGCGCGTTGATTTGCTTATTACACAGATGCGCATAAACATGCCAAATATTAAAAACAAAAGACAGTGTAAAAGAATATTATTGTGTAGGCACATAAATATAAAAATGCTTCGTTTAACTTCTAATAAACCTTTAACTTCACGCACGAGCAGATCGGTCTCGCTTGAAAAGGTTAGCTTTTAAACAAATTCCGCCATGTAAATAGCAATCCGCCATGGCGCGAGCGCATTCGCTTTAAAGGGAATGGGAGATGACATCTGATTGGTTTATTGAACGTTACGCCCATATATAAAGAACAGGGACAACCCATTTCAAAAATGCGCCCTCGCGCACGGACCGTTTTTTCCGTCGTTAAAATAGCAAAAGTGGATTTGGACACGCCCTGAGTGCGCCTGCGCCGTCGCTTTAACTTTGCGTTTAGATCTTAAAATAGGGCAGTGTTTGAGAACAGGGAAAAAAATTTCAGACTGAAGACACAGCTAAGACTATGGTACACAGATTAAACAAGACACCGCTAAAATGTTCCGGTTAAAACCACCTTTTTGCACATATATAAATATTTACAGGGGTGGACCGCCTCAGGCAGGCTGTAGGGTTGAAGAGCGACTAAAGAAAAGTTATCAGCAAGATGGTAGAAAACTGTACATTTCTTGTCTATTACCACCCACTGGAAATTATAACAATGATGGAAATAAGCGCAGTTATAATAGCAAAACATGTGGGAGAGCGTTGCTATAGTGTGACAATATTGTATTGCAATATGGAGCACATTAATGTTAATACTAAATCAAAAGCAGAGAGTACCCAAGAAAAGCCAAGAATCCAAGACCCAGAGCAACAGTTACAATCTTCTTTTATCCCTTCCTTGACCATGTGACTGAAACCCAAATGTGAGACATTCAAACTGACCAATCAGAAGATTAAAACTTAACCCACTGTACTAAAGGTGTGACAATTTGTAGACCCCCAATGTACACACATTTTGGCCTATAGGGCTTGATCACTATCAACACATCTGTGCCTTCCAAATGGCCCTTGTAGCAAGAGAGAGGGGGTTGAAACAGCAAATAGCAAATATCTTTGTTCATTGAAAATATTTAGATATTTTCAGTCTTACTCTCAAAATCGTTACTTGTCACACATTTCTAAAACCTGACACTCAAATACCAGAACCACACACCAAATCTGCAAAACCATAGCCTACACTAATACTCAGCCTTTGGACTCAGTTTTCAATTTCATAAACACTTTTTGCAAAACACAACACATAATTATCTACGTAACACACAAAACAACTAACAGGAAGTATCTTTATTTCCTTTTTTCAAACACAATCATTGTTTCTGTCCAGCTACACATGGTTGATGTATTTATTTTCTTTTGTACTGTGTAATACTGTACTCACAACCACAAATGCTTACAGTAAAAAAAGAAAAGAAAAGAAAAATCTTGCTTTAGTGTTTACTGTGAATTTTTCAACATCTCTCGGCCAATTACTTTCAGTCTTAAACATAAATGTACGTAGGAGCTCATGAAAGAAGAGCTTTAGGTTTTGAATAACTGTGTGTATATGATATATCCAAAAATCTATTATTATGGCAAAGGTGTTTGCAACGTAAGACAAATGTTTGCTTTCGAGATGTGTTTGTGATATTTTGAATGCAGTGCTTCATTTTGATGGATTCTTGGATTTGTGTGTAAAAGTTTTGAAAATGCGTGTAGGCTAAGCAGTTGAAAAAACTGTAAACCCTGTAAATAGCAATTTTTTTTTTTTGTTCCTGTCAGAATTGCGATTCGCTGTAATAAAGGTAATTGTGTGATCCACTTTTGATATGCTTGAGAGTACTTGTACCACTAACTCTATAACAGTTTTGGTAACACTTTAGTATAGGGAACACATATAAACTATTAACCATGACTTTTCCCTCCATAAAATCCTAATTTACTGCTTATTAATAGTTAGTAAGGTAGTTGTTAAGTTTAGGTATTGGGCAGGATTAAGAATAAAGAATTAGGTCATGTAGAATAAGTCATATTTATATTTTATTAATATATATCATATCATTAATATGTGCTGAATAATTACTAATAAATAGCCAATATTCTATTAATATTTATGCTACTAATCAACTAGTTAAAAGACCCTAAAATAAAGTGTTACCACATTTTTAATCTATCTTTATAAATTCATCTGCACTTGTTTATTAACAAGATAATTTGCACATGTAAGTGGAGGGAGGAGTTCATGCAAAACTGATGTTTTTTTTTTCCTTCTTAAGCTGCAATTGTAAGATGTCTGCATTCGCTGACAGCACAGATCCAATTACTGAGGAGGAAAATCAATTGACAATGACAATATTAATTCACTCACTCTTGCTAATATTATTTTCACATGGTCAGTAAATAATGCCATACATGGGATTACGTTTCATTTACTGTTGTCTGCTTTAGATTCTGGAAATGTTTTAGTGTCTTCATTTTGTTTCTGCTCCACAGATATTCATTGTCAGACCTTCACTCAGTCTCAGGCTGAGGTAAAAAGACCTGGTGAATCTTTTCGGTTGGTCTGTACTGCCTCTGATTTTTCATTTAGCCGCGGCGCTGCAGCTGTTGTGAGAGAAATCCCTGGAAAAGGACTGGAGTGGATTGCATTCATCCATGTATCCAGTTCTCAAATCTTCTATTCCCAGTCAGTCCAGGGAAGGTTCACAGTGTCCAGAGATGACTCCAGAGGTCAGCTGTACCTACAGATGGACAGCCTTAATAATGAAGACACTGCTGTGTATTATTGTGCTATAGCACAGTGACTGAGTTCAGGGTCAAAGCAATACAAAAACCACTTCCTCACTCCAGTATACTGCTGATGCTGGACAACTCAAATCTAGTGTTTATGAAACAACTAGTTCTGGTTCTCGAAACTGATTGGTCAAACAGACTGAAAGTGCTGATATACAGACCATGATCACTGAGGCTTTTCACCATTTGTATCACCCTGCTTGTTTGCGTGTGAGTCTGTGCATTAGTGCTGCAGATTTTTCTGACTCTTTCTGCAGGTTATATTATTACACCAGTAGGTGGCGACAAGTGACTGTCTTCATGAGTGAGTGACTGATTCATTCAAAAACTGATTCCCTCAGCAACAAAACAGCTAGTTTGAGCCATGCACACAATGGTTCTGCTATGGTGCAAACTATATTTGGTAACACTTTAGAATACTGATCCTTCATTAATGAATAACTACACAGGAACAAACGACTAATGCATTATTAACACTATAGTAACTACTATTATAAAACTCTGATTAATGAATTAGTAAGTAATAGTGCTCAGTTGAAGGAGGTAGTTCACTATTAGCTAATCAGTAACTACTGTTTTTTATCATACCTCCCAGAGAACTACTAAGAACTACTATATACAGTTTCATAATTAACATGAATGATGCATAATGTATAATTAATTCTAAAGTGAAGATCATGGTAATGCACTATTAATGAATGAAGTATTACAAAAAAAACGAATTATTTGGATCAGTATTCTAAAGTGAAAAACATGATAACTCTCTAGTAACTACTGAAGTCATTGTAAACATTTTTATTTTTTTGTACATTTTTGTACCGTTTTGTACAGTATAATTCCTTCTGATGTTTTTGGTAAAACTTAAGTAATTAGTGGATTACCATGATCTTCACTTTAGAATACTGATCCAAATAATTAGTTCCTTTAGAAGGATGTAGTAGCTCTTGAGTTATTACTATCCAGTACTTTACAAAAACCTCAAAAGTTTACAATGAGTTATCATGTTTTTCACTTTAGAATGATCCAAATACGAATTACTAATTCCTTCTGAAGGATTTGGTAATTCCTGAGTCATTGCTAGTGCGTTACCATGACCTTCCATGAACTTTAGAATTAATTATACATTATGCATAATTTCTGTTAATTATATAGTAGTTTTTAGTAGTTCTCTGTATAAATAAACAGTAGTTACTGATTAGCTAATAGTGAACTACTTCCTTCAACTGAGCACTATTACTTACTAATTCATTAATCAGAGTTTTGTTAGTTAATAGTAGTCACTAGAGTGTTAATAATGCATTATTAATTTGTTCCTGTGTAGTTATTTATTAATGCAGGATCAGTATTCTAAAGTGCTACCCTATATTTTCTCTAATCTGTAAGTTATTAACTTGTTTATTAAACTTTTGTGTACAAGTAAAAACAAACAAACAAAAAATAAAAGTAAAATATGTTTTTTCCTATATATCAGCATGGCTGAGATTAGGCCTAATATGTACATTAGATGTTTTCTTTGGATAAAATGTGTCTGTAGCAAGATATTTACACTATAAATATGAATAAACTTGTATCTTGCTTCTCTTTGAGACATTATTTTATAAATCAAGAATACAATGTCAGACAACTAAATTTGCATCATTATCATACAAACTATTGACGGATACATTTTACGTCAATGCAAATCTCCACCCTTCTCTCATGTAAACAGGAGCACAGAGACATAATAAAGGCTCTTAGTGTTTTACAGAGCCACAGTGCAGTGAAAATACAACCAGAATCATGGACTGCATTTCCATACTGCTGGTTTTGGCAACTGCACCCTGTGAGTATCTTCAGCTCAACACAAAAAAAAACAAATAAATCAAGTTCAATTTGTATTACTAAAAATGCTTTAATGATTGTAGGTCTTTTCTGTATTGAGCTGAATCAGCCTCCTGTCATGGTAGTAAAACCAGGAGAAACATTTACCATCGCCTGTAAGATCACTGGATATTCAGCTTCAGGCGGTGGCTACACAAACTGGATCAGACATTCAAGTGGAAAACCGATGGAATGGATTGGCTGGTTCTACACTTCCAGTAGCAATGGTGTCAAAGATTCACTGAAAAATAAGATCAGTTTCTCATCTGAATCCTCCAGCAACGCAGTCATTTTAACAGGACAAAACTTCAACACTGAAGACACAGCTGTGTATTATTGTGCTCGCAATACACTGTGCCACAAACTGCCACACGACCTGCACAAAAACCTCTCTCTTAATGAAGACATTTTCAATAAAAAGGTTTATTTGTTGACATAATATTAGACCCTTCAGACTTTTAGTATAGCTTATGAAAAAAAACAAAGTTTGTATGCCAAAGATGGATAGATAGACTGACAGACAGACAAATATTTTGTACATGTAGGTCAGGTGATGTATTAGCATGTGTAAATCAGTTATCTTTAAAAGGATAGTTCACCCAAAAATGAAAATTTGATGTTTATCTGCTTACCCCCAGCGCATCCAAGATGTAGGTGACTTTGTTTCTTCAGTAGAACACAAATGATGATTTTTAACTCCAACCGTTGCAGTCTGTCAGTCGTATAATGCATGTCAATGGTAACAAAATCTATGAGAGTAAAAAAACATGCACAGACAAATCCAAATTAAACCCTGCAGTTCATGATGACACATTGATTTCCTAAGACACAAAACGACAGTATTTATATAATTTTTTACCTCTAATATGCCACTATGCCCAACTGCCTTGAGCGCATGCACGGCATCCGGTGCGTGAGGTGTGTATGTGCTCTGCTGTAGTTTAAACATGGTGCCTGTTACATCAGTTGTTATACAAATGGAAGAAAACCACTAAAAAAAACATGGTTTTATTACATCAAAACTTCATTTTATTTTGTTACTTTTCATAAGGGCAGCTTTACAAATAAAAAGGACACATACATCAGTTGGATGTGGAAAAACAATAGGCACAGCTGATGGTTTAAGTCATACGTGATCCTCTCCTGAATATGTAAAAATGATCGCTGCAGACCCTCAACAACTTAGTACCTTAATGGTTGTGTTGATATCCAGCTGAAGAGCAATCAATCATAACTCAGAAGTTGGGAATACGTGGAAAGTCACCACTCCCAAATGAGTTCACGCAAGAGAGTGTAATCTTTTAGTTTTAAGACGGTTTGAACAATCCGGATAAGCGCAAGTAAGAACCATTTTGATTAGCCGTCGTACCAACAATGTTTGTGCAAGAGATCACTTCCAGCACTTGCATAAACTACGGCAGAGCACATACACACCTCACGCACCGGATGCCGTGCATGCGCTCAAGGCAGTTGGACATAGTGGTGTATTAGAAGTAAAAAATTATATAAATACTGTTCGGTTTCTCGCACAAACCGATCGTTTCATGTCTTAGGACATCAATGTGTCATCACGAACTGCAGGGTTTAATTTGGATTTGTCTGTGCATGTTTTTTTTACTCTCATAGATTTGTTACCATTGACATGCATTATAAGACTGACAGACTGCAACGGTTGGAGTTAAAAATCATCGTTTGTGTTCTACTGAAGAAACAAAGTCACCTACATCTTGGATGCCCTGGGGGTAAGCAGATAAACATCAAATTTTCATTTTTGGGTGAACTATCCCTATAAGTGTTCTAAATGGTATGTAATAATCTTGTGTACAATAAGCAAACAAGCTAATATGCAATAAGCAACATTTTAAGAATCATTCAGAGGACAGAAGAGGGCACCCTTCCTCATTATACAAAAAACAAAACAAAAAGTAATTGGCAGTTTTGCTTGAGCACACTTACTCTGTTAGTCCACACATCATAGATGAGAAGACAGGCTCAGCTCAGTCAGTGCAGGGCAGGTTCACAGCATCTAAGGACAGCTCTAATTTCTATCTGCACATGAACCAGCTGAAGACTGAAGACACTGCGGTGTATTACTGTGCAATATTTACTTTGTTTTCATTCAGCTTTCAAAAACCTGGGAGGGGAGGGCGAAGAATGGAGACGACAGGCCAGACTGTATTTTAATTTATTGTTTTTATGTATTTTATTTTATCTGTTCATTTGTACAGTGACTTAATGATTTATTTTCAAATTAATAAATTACTCTGATACCATCTTTCTCTCTAACTCTCTCTCTTATCCTTAAAAAAGTGTTGAAGTCAGTTTAAAAGCAGCAGTCTTAAGACACATTTAAAATCAGATTGTTTCACATTTAAGGAATAATTTATCAAAACTATAACCAAAAAGCAAAACATTGTATCATTAGTTTTAACTTAATAAAACAATAAAATGCAGTCTCTTTCCAAACCTATATATATATATATATATATATATATATATATATATATATATATATATATATATAAATTTGTTTGACTACATTAATGATAAATTTAAAGCTATTTATTTTGCCATTTTGGAGATGTAGTATTTTTATTTTCTTTGTATGGAAAAAGCAGCCACCTTTTCTGTTCAACAGAAGACAGTAAGTCATATCGGACGACATGAGAGTGAGTAAATGATGACAAAATGTTCATTTTTTGGTGAACTATCCCTACAATATTCAATACTCAATGTAAATTCTTCAGTATTTATACACCCAGCCCATTCTTGGCTGTATATATTTCTTGTGCTCCCACAAAGTAGAGAAGAAGAACCACTCATAAAATTAACATTTCAATAAAGCTTGTTATTCTGTTGCTTGCTGATGTTTTTAATATTAAAAAAAAGCTAGGTCTCTAGAGTCTCTCTTAACAAAATAACACTGCAGAGGCTAAAGACACAGCTGTAGTAATAGGACTCTTTATCACTGTTTATCTGTTTGAAGAAACCCAGAAGTTACACGCATGTGCCAACTGTAATAAAATAACTGTTACATCAGGAGGTGGTACTATTGTCCCTGAAATGAACCTCAATGGACTCAAGATCCAGATACTTTACTGTTTTTGCTAATTCAGGGTTTCAATGCAAATGATCTGATGTCCGTTCATATTTAAACAACTACACTGTTGAGTGGAGGACTCATCACCAGTTCAGCCTTGACATAAATCATGTTCACTTCATATCTCTTGCTGTTGCTGGCTGCAGTGTCTGGTAAATATATTTATAGGACAAAATATACACTTTTCTTAGTGTAAATAAATACATGATCCTGATTATTTGTACATTTCATGTTTATCCACAGGTATTGACTCTCAGGTTGTGCTCACACAGTCTGAACAGTCAGTAGTTGTGACTCCAGGTGGTTCCCACAAACTGACCTGTGCCTGCAGTGGATTCACTCTTAGTAGCACTTACATGCATTGGATCCGTCAGGCACCTGGAAAAGGACTCGAATGGATTATTTATTATTATTCAGATTCTGATAAGAGCTCAGCTCAGTCAGTGCAGGGCAGGTTCACAGCATCTAAGGACAGCTCTAATTTCTATCTGCACATGAATCAGCTGAAGACTGAAGACACTGCGGTGTATTACTGTGCAAGAGAGACACTGTGGAAACACTAATACAGACAGCTGTTCAAAAACTCAGGTGGACATGGTTGAGTTACACAAGCTGAAAATGGGGAAGAGACTCTGAAGTGAAATAAGGACAGTCTACAGTGTTTTGAGTGTACATAGATTAAATACAAAAACCTGTAAATATGAAAATTATTCCTTATTTAGAATCATACATGCTGTCTGTTGAATCTAAAACATACATTTTCTTTTATTAATTGTGGATTCTTTTTTCTAATAATCCTTCTGCCACAAAACTTAATTACCTCTACTAATACATGGATATTGTCAAGATGAAGCTTATTTTAACAAAACAAACAAGCAAACAAAAAACAGAAGAAATGACTAAAATAATTAAAATATTAAACTTAATATGTACCATGATGCAGCAAGTGCACCTGTAACTCCAGCAACCTTTATCCTGATAAGATGTAAATCCTATAAAGCAGATACATGTGGAACCACAACCAGCTAAATATACTAAAAACAAATATTCACTCTAAACTGGAAATTAGTTTAGAAATTAGACATCTAAAAAAATGACCCATCAATGAGGTGCTGGTGAATTTCCAAAAAACAACTGATCTTTCCACTCTAAGATTAACCACAGGCCAGACTCTGTGATCTGGATGCATCTCAGAAACATTGACACAATATCAAATAACACACCATGAATAAATTACAGAACAAAGGTGTACACTGATAAAGTAATATATCCTTTATCACTCTTTCTTATCCTAAAACATGTTTTGAAGTCAGGCTAAAAACAGCAGTCTCTAAATGTCAGCAGTTGTCTGGAATTCGTCTGATGGAGCTCTCAAGAGATGAACACTAATAACCCCCATAAGACACATTAAAATCAGATCCCAAAAGTTAAGCCTAAGTTGATCACATTGGTTTCAATGGAGCTACGAATAATTCACTTTTGGGAAACGCTGCCCAAATTTCAATATAACCAAAAAGCAAAACATTGTATTATTAGTTTTAACTTAATAGAACAATAAAATGCAGTCTCTTTTCAACCCTTTTTTTTTTTTTTTTCATAATGATTACATTAATGATAAATTTAATGCTATTTATTTTGTCATTTTGGAGACATAGTCTTTTTATTTTCTTTGAATGGAAAAAGCAGCCACCTTTTCTGTTCCACAGAAGACAGTAAGTCATACAGGTCGACATGAGAGTGAGTAAATGATGACAAAATTAATTTTTTGGTGAACTATTCCTTTAATATTCATGCTGTACACATGCGGTGGAACTGTACCAATACTCAGTGCAAATTCTCCAGTATTTATATACCCAGCTCATCCTTGGCTCTGTATATTTCTTGTGTTCCCACGAAGTAGAGAAGAAGAACCACTCATAAAATCATGTTTTATCCATCTGTACTCCTAATGATGTCTGTCATGCCTTGTGAGTCCAATTCTTCAAGGTTTTTTGAGCAGAATTAAACTTTTCACCATTGATTCAATCATAACCAAAAGTTCCTTTTCAAAATGAACATATTTTTGTGCTTAATTTGCAGATGTGTGCAGCACTGTTGAACACAGCCAACCAAGCTCACTTTCAGTAAAACCTGGAGAATCTTTGACCATTTCCTGTAAAGTATCAGATTATGATCTCAGTGATGGCTCCAAGGCACCTTCCTGGATTAGACAAGCTCAGGGGAAGATCCTTGAGTTCATTGGCATGATCCATGCTGGTGGTAGAACAGACTACAAGGATTCACTGAAAAATAAGTTCACCATCTCCAGAGACACATCTACAAGCACAGTATTTCTACCAGAAAGACTCAGGAAGCAAAGAAACATTTGAATATGATTTATTCAACAGTATGAATGTAAATATCAATGATAAATGATAAAGTTCTTTGGCGTAGGCCCTGTCCATAGTACAATCCGGAGGGTAGCAGACTTTTGCAGATCCTGCCTTAAGTTGAAGGCAGGGGCGGAGCCTACCCCCGTTGTATGGACAGGGACCAACCTGGTGGTGGTGGGGAGGATGGGGGTGAACGCCAGCGATGGTATCTGCGAACACAATAGTGGATGGGAACAGAACTTATATACTCAGGTGACGTGTAATGACTGGTTAGATAATGAGCAATGACGTGCATTAGAGTCTTCCGGGTAGAACTTCCGCTAAACGCTCCCATATCTTAAAGGACAAAATCTGCAATTTGAGGACACGGCTGTGTATTATTGTGTTCGGTATACAGGCACTGTGATGAATTCCAGTTTAAAGCTTGTGCGAAAAAACATGTGCACAAACACTTAACATGCATGATTAAATAATTTTTAAGTAAAATCATTTATTTATAATTATAAATTATATATTATAAATAATACACATCAGATACACATAAAAAAACAACTAAATAAATAAATATTAGAGTTCAGTATACAAAGATTTGAGTTCATTATTTTCTATGCCTATGTGGATCTATGTGGATCCATAAAATGCATCTGATTCAGTAATATGATGCCCATATTTAAATACAATACTACCCTAACTGAATATTTAAGTGTATTATGCAAATTCATCTTCCTCTTGAACCTTCATAATCAGTTCTCTATCAGTGTGCAGCTCAATAATTCAGGACAACAATATGGAGCATAAAGTTTTGGGATTTACAGTACTGTTACTGGCTTCTCAATGTATGATTCCAGTCTTTACTGCTCAGAATATAATGGTTTGTTTTATCTGAATTTACACATATGTATCATGTTTTATTTTGCAGATTGTTGGTGTCAGACACTGACTGAGTCTGAAGCTGTAGTCATCAAACCTGGAGAATCCCATAAACTGACATGTACTGCCTCTGGTTTGGACTTTGATAATAAATGGATGGCTTGGATCAGACAGAAGTCTGCAAAAGAGCTGGAATGGCTGGCATGGATCAAATATGATAGCAAGGAAATGTATTACTCCCAGTCTGTCCAAGGACGGTTCACCATCTCCAGAGACAACAGTAGGAAGCAGGTGTATCTGCAGATGAACAGCCTGAAGAATGAAGACACTGCTGTATATTATTGTGCCCGAGAGACACAGTGACTGAAATGACTGCAGCGCTGTGCACAAAAACTGCCATTTCAATAAAGCTTATGAACATTTCAATAAGGTTTGTTATTCTGTTGCTTGATGTTTTTAACATTAAAAAAGCTAATAAGGTCTCTAGAGGCTAAAGACACAGCTGTAGTAATAGGACTCTGTCATTACTAAAACACAGTCCTGTATCCACTCTCACCAGAACACATCACTGTTTATCTGTTTGAAGAAACTCAGAAGTTACACACACCTGCCGACTGTAAAAGAATAAAAACTGTTACATCAAGATGTGGAACTATTGTCCCTGAAATTAACCTCAATGGCCTCAAGATCTAGTTTTGCTAATTCAGGGTTTCAATGCAAATGATCTGATGTCCGTTCCATATTTAAACAACTACACTGTTGAGTGGAGGACTCATCACCAGTTCAGCCTTGACATAAATCATGTTCACTTCATGTCTCTTGCTGTTGCTGGCCGCAGTGTCTGGTAAATATATTTATAGGACAAAATAAACTCTTTTCTTAGTGTAAATAAATACATTATACTGATTATTTGTACATTTTATGTTTATCCACAGGTATTGACTCTCAGGTTGTGCTCACACAGTCTGAATTAGTCAGTAGTTGTGACTCCAGGTGGTTCCCACAAACAGTTACTGCCTTGTTCAAAAACAACATTGTCACTCACCACACAAATAGTTTAAGCTCCAGATTACATTCCATCATCAAAAAATTATGGTATGTTTTAACCTTTGAAATTTGTTAGTAAAAGTTAAAACAGAGATATATTTATTTTTAAATGCGCAAATATTTAATTCATATTTTTGTCCTCTCTACTTGCAACCCAAAGGGGGGGAGGGACTTTTACAGAACATTCAGGACCTTCTCTGAACATTTAGGGAAACATATTTTATTTGGAAATGTGATATTCTCAGAACGTCCCTGCTGCCTTTGTTAAAAAAAAAAAATTTAAAAAAAATTTAAAATTAGAGCTAGGTGGAACAGACAAGGTACACAGTTTCCACCTATAACCAGACGATGGTAAATGAGTTGGGCTCCTGACTGAAAACACGCAAAAGCACACCAATACTGACATAAAATACATACACATACAAATCATACACATACTGTACATCCCAGGAGACCATGAAAAGAACAATTATATGTTAAATATAGGTTGATAGATAATATTTTTTTAATTGTCTTTTAAAGTTGGAGATAGAGGGCAACACCTTGAGGCCATCATCAATCCCGTTCCAAATCTGTGGCCCCCTACAGACAACACTCATACTGGTGCGAACATGTCGGCGATATTTTCCAGATATGAGTGATTTGGTTCTCGTTTGATATGTGTGCTGGGGGCTGGAGATAGGAACGAGGTTACACAATCTAGAGTTCAAATTATTAACTATTTGAAACATAAAGCAGGCATTATGATATTTATTCAGCTCAGTGAGTCTTAGTAATTCGAAACGATAAAATAGAGGGTGAGTAGGAGAATTTATATCTGACCAGGTCAGAGCCCGTATGGCTTTCCTTTGTAATGATGCAAGGTTTTTAAGATGACTTGTAAAGGTGTTGCACCATAGCACATTACAGTAATTCAAATGTGGTTCAAAGAGAGTTTTATACAACAAAAGTAGGGCAGACAATGGAAGAACGTATCTGATCTTATAAAACAAGCCATCATACTTTGACAGTTTGTTTACAAGATGATCAATATGACATTTAAAGGTAAGAGATTCATCAATGAGGACCCCCAGGAATTTAGTGGAATACACTCTTTTTATCAATTGGTCATTAATTTTAATCAAACAGTGATCAGTGTTTTTAAGTAATTTTTTCTTGGTCAAATTGAATATAATAAAATTTGTTTTGCTTACATTTAATGACATTTTGTTACATTTAAACCAAGAGTCAACTTTGATTAACTCTGAATTGACTATATCTTGTAAAATAATTAGATTACTATGTGATAAAAACAAATTTGTATCGTCTGCAAAGATGATTTTATAGAATAATGTCGATGAATTTACAAAATCGTTTATATATAAAATAAATAAGAGTGGCCCTAAAATAGAGCCCTGGGGGACCCCCAAGATTATGGGCTTACAAGTAGAGTTATGATCACTGACATGGACATACTGTTCACTCTCATATAGATAACTTCTGAACCATTCAAGTGCTAGACCTCTGATACCATAGTGTTGTAATTTGTGCAATAAAATATCAAAATCAATGGTATCAAAGGCTTTTGATAGGTCCAAATAAAATACCAATACCACATTTCTCCTCTTCAATACAGTCATTAATTTGTTCAATTAGGTCTAATATTGCCATACAGGTTGTGCTCTTTTTTTCTAAAACCGTATTGAGAGGGAACAAGAATATCCAATTTATCAAGATAGCCACTAAGTCTATTGTATACTACCTTCTCCATTACTTTAGAAAAAGTGGGTAGAATTGATTTGGGCCGATAATTATTCAAATCATTTCTATCGCCCGATTTAAAAATTGGAATTATCTTAGCAATTTTTGCCATTTTAGGTACAATACCAGTAAATAAAGAAAGGTTAATACAATGAGCCAGTGGCTCCACAATGACGTTCGCAATGACCTTCATGATCTTACAAGATATTCCATCTACACCAGCGGTGTATGAGCTCCTCAAGTTTAAAATAATCTTGAGGAGTTCGGTACGGTCTGTTGGTGTCATGAAGAATGAATGAATATAACTACCAGTAAGAAAATGCTTAAAAGTGACATCCTTGGGTTGACTTATATTTTTTGACAGATTTACACCGATTGAGGCGAAATGATTATTAAAACTCTGTGCAAGATCAGCTTTGACATCACCAAGAACAGGTAGAGCAGTCGGTTTATGTCTCCTATTGAGAACTTCATTTAACACATTCCATGACCTCCTGCAGTCCCCCTGTGAAGCTTTTAGTAATTCTGTATAATGATTTCTTTTGCTCTTTCTTATAATCTGCGTTAATTTATTTTTATAAGAAATATGTTTCTCTTTATTTAAACTAGAAGGATTTTTCATGTATAATTTGTAAAGCCTACTTTTATATTTAATAGATTTCAAAATTCCCTTTGTGATCCAAGGGTTCTGGAGAGAGTAGTGCTGCATTTGACAGTCTTCTCAGGAATTGTGTCCTTAATGGACTCTTGAATGATCTTTATCAGATTGTCATATGCGGCATCAGGAGTCGGCACTGTCATAGATAGAAGTCCAGCTTGATGTTTTGAATATTAGTAATGATATTGTCAATAATAGACTTGGATGTAGGTGTTATGTAGTAAATCTATCGATGGTGGGGAAAAAAGCGGAGGAATGCAATATGTTCATGAAGTCACGTTTTGCCCCATCTTCCCTAGAAATATCAATATTGTAGTCACCAAGAAGCATACAGTCTTTTTTTGATTATTCAATTTATGCCCATCTAAAGCAAACGCTCACCTCCATAACGGTGACTTCAAAATGTATTATTTTCTATTAAACATCAACATATAACCTGTCACCTGGTTAACGTTCCCAGTACGTTCAGAGACGGTCACGATGTAGAGTTCTTTTAAAGTTTGGGGAACGTTATTTGGTGGACCCTCAGGGAACATTCAGGACATTCTGGGAATGTTTAGGGGACTATTACTAAAGGACGTTCTCTTAACTTCCCACGTCCTCTTTGTAACGTTCTTGTGCAACCAAAAAATAAACAAAAGAGAACGTCCCCCTAAACTCATATCGGAACCTTGAACTGCAGCACTTTCATTACCAAAAGATGACATTTTAGGAACGTCCCGAATGTTCTGTAAAGGTTCAGAATTTTCGTCACCTTTAGAGAACTTTTAGGGAACGTTATGCAAGGTCACGAGAACGTCACCTTCTACGTGGGAAGATATTCAAGAGGAAAAAAGGAAATCTGCACTCTAAAAATCTTTAATTGAGATACACAGGAGATAAGATGACAAATGTCTCGGCCTCTTTGCCTTCATCAGTGTCGAGCTGAAAAGTTTGTCATCTTATTTCCTGTGTATCTTAAATAAAGTTTTTTAGAGTGCAGATTTCTTTTTTTTTTAAATTCAGATTTCAGATTTTTTAAATAGTTTTACATCTTTACATTTAGACTTTAAAGTCTTTTTTTCCTCGCTCTTCCACAGATATTCATTGTCAGACCTTCACTCAGTCTCAAGCTGTGGTAAAAAGACCTGGTGAATATTTTTGGCTGGTCTGTACTGCCTCTGGATTTACTTTCAGCAGCTCCTGGGCAGGTGTGGTGAGACAGGGTCACGGTAAAGGACTGGAATGGATTGCATACATCAGCACATCCAGTTCTCCTATAAGCTATTCCCAGTCAGTCCAGGGAAGGTTCAGAGTGTCCAGAGATGACTCCAGCAGTCAACTGTACCTGCAGATGAACAGCCTCAAGACTGAAGACACTTTTTCTTTTTTTTTTTCTTTTTTTTTTTTTAATGCGTTTTGGCTGTTCATTTACTTGACAACAGCGTTTTAATGGCCTGAAAAAGCAAACTTTTGAAAACGTGTTTGAAAGTGCAAGTTTTTAAAAAACGATACAGTTACCATCTCTGTGTAAAGTACAAAAATGCAAATTTGTGAAAACGGTGACATCAATGTGGATCAATATAACGTTGTTCAGTCTACAGACTCATGGTTTTTCTTTACAAAGTGATATCGCCAACTACTGGCCTGGCATACAGCTTTTTAGTCATTTTTGTGGATCCATGGGATCCAAAGGAAAAATTTTCTGTTTTTAGTACATAGTTGTTGTGTAAATGTACCAGTCTCCTAGGTTGTTTATTGGTTCATCAGACCTGTTTCTGTTCTCCCTGATTATTCCACATGGATATAAGCCCTGAGTTTTCCTCAGTTCATTGTCTGCTATTGTAAATGTTTTTGATTAACATGATTGTGGATTATTGTAGCCCCTGTGTTTTCCTATGTGTTTCTGTTGGATTTATTAAATGACTTTTCTGATTCTCCTGCATCGTGCACTCATTACAATCACCGATCCATTACAGTGTATTTGTAAACAGTATATGTAATTATTTATAGCTTTGATCAATGCAACAGGTACCACGGGATATATTTGCCATTTATATAATTAGATTGATCATCTTTATTATCATTTTTAATCAAATCGGTGTACAAATAGAAGATATTTAATTACTTTAATGGCTCATTTATAATAAGCAAAATAGACTGTTGTCATTGGCAATGTTGTAGTTTTTATTTAGGGTCATTTTCATTTTCATTTGTCATTTTAATTTAATTTATTCACTAGAAAGCTTTGATGCAAATCTCCTTCCTTGTGTAAACAGGAGCATACAGACACAATAAAGAGATGGAGAGAGTCACAAGTCAAATCTGAGAGACTACAGACAGACAGAATCATGTACTTTAAATTATTGGTGATGATTTTATCTACTGTGCTCAGTGAGTATCAGCATCAACACTACATAACACTGTTTATTAATGTGTTTTGTAGCTGCTAGTAATTTAAAATACAATCAGTCTAAGTTAATTTTAAGAGGTTTGGTGACAATGTGCGTAACTCATTTCAGTCAATGACAGTGTTTTTAAATGGATGTTCCCAGGTGGTAATTGCATTGAGTTGAATCAGCCTGCTCTAATGGTGGTAAAACCTGGGGAATCATTTTCCATCGGCTGCAAGATTACAGGATATTCAGCATCAGGAGGTGGCTGTACCAACTGGATACGACAGGTAACTGGAACAGCGCTGGAATGGATTGGCTGGTTCTGTAGTTCTGGTGATACAGGCACCAGCGACACAATGAAGAATAAGATCAGCTTCACAGCTGAAACTTCCAGCAACACAGTTTTCTTACAAGGTCAAAACTTTCAGACTGAGGATACAGCTGTATATTATTGTGCACGAAAGCACAGTGCCACAAATTGTCTGAGGACCTGTGCAATAATTCTTGTTTTCTCTCCATGCAGATTGTTCATAAATACACAAACTTAATGCAAGAAAAGTTTCTTGAATATTTTATGAATTAAACACCTCATAAACATATTTTATCACTAGAAAAATTTGAAATCTCCTTATATATGTCAGAGACACAGACGGAGGCAGGCAGCTAAGTCTTAAACAGGTATTTTTATTAAGACTGAGGCACGGACACTGGCAGAAGGAGAATGCAGGTGAGTGAATGGATAAGCACTTTGGAACAGTCACTTAGCTGGAGTGTAACAGATGATGTCTTGTAGGTGAAGGATCCACAGAGAACGGAGAGCAGACGATGGAAGATGATAAGGGAATCTCAGGTGAGTAACAGGTAAGGAGTCCAGGGGTGCTTCTCAATATCCCTCTTCATTTCCTCGCTCCTCTGTCCTCTATCCTATGATCCGGAAACCAATCAAGTTCAGCCATCTTGAAGGATATCTCAATTCTCTAATTCCACTGCGAGGAGGTGAGGATCGAGGAGTGAGGAAGCTTCCTGAGGAGTCATGAGCAAGGATACACAGGTGCATCCTTTGCGGAAGTCTTTCCGCAAAGGACGTGACGCACGCATAAATTCTCCTCCCACTTCATATCTGTCACAATAATTTAAATATATGCTTTAATTCTGCAGTTTAAATACACTTTACAAAAGCAGCTATGTGTTTCTGCAGCAATCGCACTCGGGTGCGCACCAAAAGCGGACCAAACAAGCGTACCGAGACCTGCTTGAAGAGGTCGTCTCGGTACGCTTTCAAACGAACTTTAGAGCGGTTCGCTTGAGATGTGAAAGCAATCCGACCCAGTTAATGGACCAATGAACCAAATGATATAATTTTAATAACGGAATGTGATATAAAAAGCAGTAATGTCTCATTCTGTGAGTGAGCACATTATTTACCATATCTGAAAACCAACGAGCGCCTATGTTGTGTAATTACACTTCTCCGTGCGAGAATGCTGTCCCGACGAAGTCTCAATTCTCTCAGTTATTTGCTTCATTATAAAATTCAAATGGTCTCTCTCGACAGACACACTGACAACAGGAGAGAGAGAAAGAGCTCGCGTTTGAATTTGCCGCAGCAAATATGAATGGAGTATATAATTTAACAGCGGGAGAGACGGCTACATTTATAAAGTGTTTGTGTGTGTCTGGACAGTTACAAATAAAGCCACAATAAGCTCATGGAGCTAGCTTGTCAATCATTATTTTGATGGATGACGCAGCGAAAACTCTGACCAATGAGAGGACAGTTGTACTCGCATGTGACTTGCCTGAACGCATTTTGGTACGCTTTGAAATGTTGTCATGTGAAAGCGAACCGAACCAAGAAGAAAATGCAACATTGTAACAAATTTAGTCACTGTTTCGGAACAAAACAAGCGATCCATAGGTGTGAAAACACCCTAATCTTTCTAACTACACTTATTTTACCAATACTTTCATTAGACATTGGAATCTGAACCCAAAATACAAGTTAAATTATGTTTATTACAATCTAAGATGTTAACAAAATACCTTAAAGTGCATGTGCCTATCCAGTGGGTTTTCTTCATCTATTTATTTGGTCACATGTTGTCCTTTTATGGAAGCAAATCTCTCTCTCTCTCTCTTTCCACACACACACACACACACACACACACACACACACACACAGAGAGAGAGAGATAATGCATATATACCAAATAAATGACCAACGACAACAACTTGCTCTTTATACAAGTATTCAAGTATACAAGTACAATAAACCTGTGTTGACTTCAAATCATGATCCTTTCATCAGCTCTACTGCTCCTGGAAGCAGCTTCATCCTGTGAGCTTCACTGATGTTTATTTACAGTTTTTCTCAGTCGCTTTGGTGCATTTCTCACATCACTATTTACATTTGCACAACAGTTAATGCAGTTCTCAAAACAATTAGTACAAACTGCAAAACCTAGTTGATAACCTGCAAAAGCGTGTCACTTGCTCAAAATGGATAGGTCATTCCTCAAAAGCAAGTATTCGTGTCAATGAAAGTGTCAGTGTCATCAAGATGAAAAGTCCTGACACCATTGTTTATGAACAAGATAGTCAAATGGCTTTGTCATGTTTTCATTATGACAGTTTACTCTGTCAGTGTTTTCCAATGCAAAAAAAGTCAGATCTTGGTGACACTACCTGAAAATGCTCAAGACAGCACTATATACTATTTGCACAGCCATTTGAAAAATACAGTAAAGTTACACATTACTGTATTTAGTGAGGTAACTGAGTACAAGACACTGAATATGTATGTTTCACATTTTTACTGCATATGCTCTTTGCAATTCTAATTTGTTCACAGCATTGTGCAAAAGAAAAAGTACACCCTTATTTGCAACAAACATAAACTCCCTTTGGGTAGAGCTGTGCACAACTGTAAACAATATTGCAGTACATATGGCAAATCTTTACTGTAACACTACTGTACACTACAATACACTAAATGTGTGATGCAGTAAAGCTGTACGTCTAAATGTAAAATGTACAGTGACAAGTTCTTGTCCCACTGCAAGCTTCATGTATGACACGATGACAGTAGTGCAGTGCAGATTGTTTAGTGCTGAATTACTGTCCATTTATACACACCTGTTCTCCCGACGAAATGTTTGAATAATTGAATTTACAGTGGTTCTCCCAACATTTGGCTGCACAGTTCGACCAGCCTCAGCCATTGTGAGGCCGTGATTGACAACATGATCCACAATTGTAGCCCTGATTTCATCAGGGATCTGCCTATTGGCCTCTTCTTCCTCTTCCCCTGTTTTGTCCCCTTCCCCTTCTTCCCCGCACCCTCACCCCTCTTCCATGAGGCTGACCTTCCACTTCTGTGTCACAGTATTGTAGAAATGGTACACACTATGTCCTGCTTGGTTCGTATATGCTTGTAAAGTGGGGTTTATGGGATTCACCTCTGACAGTGATTGTAGAGAAGTGGCTTATCATTGGTTGCAACTAATGCTTCACACACCCCTTCTCAACAGTGAAAGTTGAGATTCACTTGAGAGAAATTGTTCAATTTAGGAGACATTTTCAGGAAAAAAAGATTTCAAAAAAATGTGTACAATTTGCTTGACAGATTTTGACAACTAGTTCAACATTTTTGTATGTAATGACTCAAGCAATGAAATGAGGACTGTTAGTTTTATATGGAATGACTATTCAGCATTCACAAGTATAGTTAATTTTGACTGACATGACATAAGCAAATGATAATGTTGTAAATAGCAGAGAGTTGTATGAAAGCAATTGATGCATGTCCAAAAGCATTTGCAATTTGTTCGAAGGAATGAGAAACTGCTACTATGATGTGCACAAATGACTAAATGTTGTGGAGGTTGAACTAACTGTTGTGCAAATGTAAAGAGTGATGTGAGAAATGCACCAAAGCGACTGAGAAAAACTGTAAATTCTATTTTATCTATTCATTTGTACAGTCAAGCCCATATTATCTTACTAGTAACCATAATGACAGTGACAACGTAATATTAAAGATGGCAAAGTCATAAAACTGAAAAGTATTATCACTTTTGACTACAAGAGACCAATTGAACACGAGTTCATCAATGAAAACTTCATTAACACAGCAGCATGTAAACATAGCTAGCCGGAGTCTATAACCATTGCACATGTTGCCACGTCCTTTGCAACATTTGCGCATGACACGACATTTGAATTTGGAAAAGAAACAAAAACTGATGGGAGCCGCTGCGGTGAAAACAGTGCTGGATTAACACCTTACACTTTTTCTCAGTCGCTTTGGCACATTTCTCAGATCAGAACTGAAATTTTCAAAACTACTTGTTCAACATCCATATCATCTAGTACTTGTAACTCATAAAAGCAGTTTCTCATTCTTTTGAACAAATTGCAAATGCTTTGGTACATTCATGCACTGATTATGTACAACTGTCTGCCATTTCCTACATTATCAATTGCTAATGTCATGTTGCTCAAAATGTATTATATGGCTCTCTGTTGAATAGTCATTAGTTCATCGCACAAGTCATTAAATGCAAAATGGTTGATCTAGTTATCACAATCTGTCAAGTATATTATTAGACTTTGGTAAATGTGTCCTGAATTAATTAATTTTGCAGGTGAATCCTGAATTTCACTAATGTATTTAAGGGAATGTAAAGCATTAGATCAACCAATGACCCAACCAGTTCTCTAAAACAGCTCAAAGAATGCATGTCATGAATTTTCAATTGGAAAGCATATATAGACAGAGCACAACGCAAGAGTTACAATTTCAGATTAAAGCTGCAAGCAGCGATGAAAGGGCCCTCGCACCCGGGCTAACCGCCACCCGTTAGCATCAGGAAAACAGTGAACAGTGGGCGACATGCATGTAATCAAGTAAATATAGGAGAATTATAGCAAAATCACTTACAGTTTTTCTCAGTCGCTTTGGTGCATTTCTCACATCAATATTTACATTTGCACAACAGTTAATGCAGTTCTCAAAACAATTAGTACAAACTGCAAAACCTAGTTGATAACCTGCAAAAGCGTGTCACTTGCTCAAAATGGATAAGTCATTCCTCAAAAGCAAGTATTTATGTCAATGAAAGTGTCAGTGTCATCAAGATGAAAAGTCCTGACACCATTGTTTATGAACAAGATAGTCAAATGGCTTTGTCATGTTTTCATTATGACAGTTTACTCTGTCAATGTTTTCCAATGCAAAAAAGTCAGATCTTGGTGACACTACCTGAAAATGCTCAAGACAGCACTATATACTATTTGCAGAGCCATTTGAAAAATACAGTAAAGTTACACATTACTGTATTTAGTGAGGTAACTGAGTACAAGACACTGAATATGTATGTTTCACATTTTTACTGCATATGCTCTTTGCAATTCTAATTTGTTCACAGCATTGTGCAAAAGAAAAAATACACCCTTATTTGCAACAAACATAAACTCCCTTTGGGTAGAGCTGTGCACAACTGTAAACAATATTGCAGTACATATGGCAAATCTTTACTGTAACACTACTGTACACTACAATACACTAAATGTGTGATGCAGTAAAGCTGTACGTCTAAATGTAAATTGTACAGTGACAAGTTCTTGTCC